>NC_053025.1:346490607-346502838 GCF_003073215.2 Triticum urartu
TGCAAGATGGAGGTTACCAGAAGCGTAGTCTTCGAAAGGACTAGCTATCCCCCTCTTATTCCGGCATTCTGCAGTTCAGTCCACATATGATACCCTTAATCCATTTGATACCAATGCATACATATGTAGTGTAGCTCCTTGCTTGCGAGTACTTTGGATGAGTACTCACAGTTGCTTTTCTCCCCCTTTTCCCCTTTGCTATACCTGTTTGCTGCGACCAGACGTTGGAGTCTAGGAGCCAGACGCCACTGCCGATGACGACTACTACTACTCGGGAGGTGCCTACTACTACGTGCAGCCCGCTGACGACGACCAGGAGTAGTTTAGGAGGATCCTAGGCAGGATGCATGCGCCTCTTTCGATCTGTAACCCAGTTTGTGCTAGCCTTCTTAAGGCAAACTTGTTTAACTTATGTCTGTACTCAGATATTGTTGCTTTCGCTGAATCGTCTATGATCAAGCTCTTGTATTCGAGCCCTCGAGGCCCCTGGCTTGTAATATGATGCTTGTATGACTTATTTTATTTGTAGAGTTGTGTTGTGATATCTTCCCGTGAGTCCCTGATCTTGATTGTACACGTTTGCGTGTATGATTAGTGTACGATTGAATTGGGGGCGTCACAAGTTGGTATCAGAGCCGACTGCCTGTAGGAATCCCCCTTCCACACTCCTTGGCCAAAGTCGAGTCCAGACATTACAAAACTTTTACTAACATGGCTGTGTGTCTTACGGGCACACGTCACCATTTGGGTGGTATTAGGATCTTTTACTCCTCGTCTATACTCTGGGACTCTGATCTCTCTTCTATTCGGGTTAAATGATTTTACTAAATCTGACTCTAGGTTCTCGTAACTACTTTCTCCCGGAGATCCCCTTATCATAGATGATTGCCTACTTCCCTAGAAGATTTCAAAGATACTCTATCATGTTCTCCCGAGACACTTGTACCCACCGCTTTTGCAAATTCCCTACCACTGTTATATCCTTATGGATAACTGCATACACCTGCCATTTTTACATTCAATCACACTGATCTTGTTATTACAAGGTGCAACGAACTGCTCTCCATTGTTCCCAGAATCCTTTGAGCTTACTGCCTTATACTTCTTTGCCACAAGAATACCCCTATGGATAATTCCTTGCACTTATCAAGTATCTGCTCATTCTCAATTGTTCAGGTGTTTCACATAAGCCTTCGAAATACTATTTGATCTTCCGAAAATCCTCAACAGCCTGTTGTTCTTGAAATTCTTGCTTGCTTGCATTATGGTTAATCCCATAAGTATAGTAATCTTATTGGCATCCTTTGTCACTATCATTTTTGACTCCATTGATTCAATAAGTTGTGAATGTTCACAATCATCAGTAGAATCCTTGGATTATCCTTCCGGCCCAGACATCATCTGGGTATGATCTGGTTCTTGACCAATCAATGCCTTGATCAGTTGTGCTTATAAGTCTATTGAACTTATTCATTTTTGATCAGAACAATTGCTTCTGATCCCTTTGTTTGGAAATCATAAAACTTCTTTGCTTTAATCTTTGAATTAGTTAGTTGTTTCTATAATCCGATGCCTTTTGCATTATTTCTTCTTCTAGTTGAACATATATGCTCACATCAGATTCTTGGCGGTCCTCCAGATCGTTTGGTGGATTATTATCCGACCGTCCCTGGATATTCTCAAAACCTTGAGTTCTTCCCCTGATACATAATGCCTTTGGTAAATTGTATCATTTGCCTTGTCAACCATGCTCTACTTTCAAGCTTGTATTATTTACTCCTGACGATATGTTTCTATGATGCCCTGATGGGTTGAACCTATGCCTTCCTTAATCTGTGTGAACCCGAAAGATTTCACGGGTCATACTTATCTGGTATTGCACCAGGTAAAACTTTCAACAACTAATGACATTTTCAAAAAGCGAAAGGTGAATGGAAGGTTATGCATTGAAGAAGTGGGAGTCGACCTTGAACTTGTGTTCATGCCCATGGACCCGATGTGGAACTTATCATGGAAGCTTCTTACGGATCAATACCCCAATCCAACCTTTACTTTGATCTACCGTTGAGTATTACACTCTCGTATCTCGAGATTATCGTGGAACTACATAACTTCTTATGGTTTCTTCATGAACTGTTATTTATCACTGATTCCAATTTTCCTGGGTTCTAGTTGTTGTCAACCGAGAACACCAAATAGTGAATCGAGTCCGCACTCCGATTCAATACTCTTAGTAATTTTCGTTGCTTACGAGTTAATAATCCTTCAAGTCATCCCAAGCCTGATCGGCTATATCATTATCGTGCTAAATTTTAACTGTGCTACCTGGCCCTTCTCCCCGTAGAAATTTTTTTGACAATGAGCTAAGCTTACGTCGATCTTTCTCGTCTTATCGTTCACCTCGAACAACAAGCTTGATTCCGAGTTGATGTCGTAACCATGGTTCCAAAAACCTTTCGCTTCACCATTCCTTTGACTTGATGTCATCGCCGATCAATTACATCTTGAAATCTCTCGACTGCTATGTCATGATCATCATCAGCATTCTGAGCTCTTCCAGGATATCAATCGAATTCATGATGAGAAATACCATCCTTGCCCTCGATGAATTGTGTTATCATCGGCCACTTTATTTCCTTCCTTCCAACACAAACTTGATTGTGTTTTGTGTTATTCCTTGAGTTCCTTGCTATCCAGCATTTGTTCTTCTTTACCTTGGAATATTACCACCTTTTAAGACAAGATGTCGTGGGAAATTTCACCACCTCTTGAGAACTCTTAATACAAGTGATACTTCTCACCATCATCATTCCTTCTTGGTCCCCGTGTTATTTATAGCCAGAATGCCGACAAATGAACTATGATGTGTGAGTTCAAAACTTCTAGTACCCCTATTGCTTTGAAGTTAATGGTCGACATTTCATTCTTAGACCATTGGTTATCGAATCACCATTATAACATCGGTCATGCTACCTAAGCCCATATTTCGGGTGCAACTTTCAACCAATGTTTAAGTGTGTATGTTTTTCCTCGAGCATACATCATTATACCATTTTGATTTGACAAATGTTATCTCCTTGTTCACATAATTGGGGAGATCCATCTTTTGAAAATCTTGATGGATTGTCACCGAGTCCATCAGCCATCTCCTCACCCTCTCCCTATTTTAATGATGAACTCTTGTTTTGGAACTCGTTTCCATAGTTCATTTCCCTAAGACCTTACAATGTCATCTCGACAATTTGTGTTGCACCTTTCTTCTCAGGCATCCTGAGTCTGAGGTATCATGTCACCAATCATATCTGAATCTCGGTCAGACATGATGGTTGGAACATAATTCCAGGAGTTATAACATTAGTCTTTGACCCGATAAAGTGATGTCATGCCTAGCACACCTGGCCGGAGGACCTATTGTTATAGTTTCCATTTTAGTAAGGTTATCCATTCTTCCATGAGGAAATTGTAAGACTTATTCTATAAGTTGTAACTGATGGATCCTTTGTGTATCCATAGCCTGATCTTTACCTGTTGGCCATTGTCAATGCTATCTCAAAGCATGTCTATGGTACTTCGATTTTCAACAAGAACATTTGAAGCCCAATGTTAAATGTTTCCTGCTCAATTATCCAAACACTGCTGTATGGGTAATGTCATGAAATTTCTCTCCTCTTACCTAAAGAGTTTTCTACATTATATCCTGTCATGGATATCATGATCTGCTTGTCCTTGGGAAGGATATGTCCTTGAATATGTGTTTAAACACATTTTCCTTTCCATTGTTCAGTTTAAACTGATAATCATATTTTTCTTTCCATTGTTTGGTTTAACCTTTCTTGTGATCTATATGATCTAAGCAGCAATATCTTCTGCTTATGTAAACACCAGGAGCACAATCGTGTCGGTAAGACCCTGTTACTATTGTTGATGACATTCCGGTAGCCATCGATGGATGAGAACTTTGCCTATTGGTCCGCCTCGTTCAACGAGCAGGAAAATGGTTCTCTTCGTCCCTCGCCCTTGGTACCGATGTTGTTGCCGACATAACTGGCAGTCTATCCTCTGACATGCCTTGCTATCATGACCTTGCATGATGTCACCACTCCTCCTACTTTTAACCCACATGGTGTGCCCATAGCCCACAATCACAAGATCAAAGCCTGACTCTTATGTATACCCTGTTGCCAAAAGATATTTCTCGCGTTTGGCTTCATAAGTAATTCACAAGCCACCTTCCTTGAGATGATCTATTCTAGTTTTAGACGCAATACTTTCCCATTGCTCTGAACCCCTGTCACATTTCGTGTCAGGCAACTAACGGTTGCCTATCCGCTTGAAACTCCTTATTTCACCTTCTTAATTTACTCTGGGATGACTTTCTTGAATTTCAACTCGAGAGGTGACTCTATACCTCGTTCACTGAGATAGCCCCTAGGTACCTAACATGTATGAGCTTCATACTTCACGAGTTTCCCCTTATATTTTTCGTAAGTACGATGGAGACCCCGAAGGAAGAATGACGACTTCATCATGATTATCTGAAGCCGATAAATGAACATCAATGCTATGGACCGACCTCTTCGAGAAGAGCAACCAAGACCGAGAAGACTCGTTAGAACTTCGTAACCGACCTTTCCCCCCTTACTCCATACCTTAAATCTCGGGACGAGATTTCTTGTAGTGGAGGAGAATTGTGACGCCCGAATATTTAAGCTACAGTAATCCTGTGCTAATGATGACACGTCACCATTGTTATTGTGCTAATCTCGCTTAGATTCTAATCGGTTCGAATTCAAATTTAAATTAAATTCAAAAAAATAAAAGTTTTAAATGTTAAAACTAAAATGTGCAAGCTATGGCAAATAATTCATAAGTATTATTGGTGGTGAAACCAAACTTTTATAAAAGGTTTAAATGCATTAAAATGTTTAAACAATGTCTTAAACAATTATGTAAATGCCTTTTATAATTTCTAAAATAACAAACTAATTTATTTGAGTACCAAGCTTTTGTGGCAGAGGTATAAATAGTAAATACTAATTTAGAAACCAGGTTCGCATTTTACTTAAACTAAGTTAGGGTGTAAATAAATAAATAAAAAAATAAAAACAAATCACTAACAAAAATTAAAAAAACCCTTTCCCATGGGCCAAATGGCCCAGCTGGCCTCACTGGCCAAACCAGGCCAGCCCACCAGTGCCACCTCCCTCCCTCCTCTGTTCACCAGGGAGGACGTGGGCACCCGCGATGCCGCCACGGCAGAGGGCACGCCGTGGCGCCCATCCCCCACCCCCCGGCGCCTACTTAACGGTGCCCTCTCCTCCACGGAAACCCTAGGCCACCCCCGTTCCCCTTCCTCCCTCTCCTCCACGCCCTCGTTTGCAAGATTCCGCATCTCACCGCGCCTGGTCATCGCCTTGTCATTTGTCGTCCCCGTGGTTGGCTGCATCCCTGCGCTGCGCCACCACGTCCTGGAGCTTCCCCGCCCACGCCTTCGTCTCCTCACCACTGGATCGAAGCCCGGGGCCTTGCATCGCGCCGTTGCTACTTCGTTCTTCTTCCTCGGATCACCATCACCGTTCGCCGTTGATCTTCTCCAACGCCGGGCCACACGAGCCCTCCCCGAGCCCACTCGTGCACACCTACAGCTCCCGGTGAGCGCGCATCCCTTCCCCTTTTCTCTCTATTCCCGTTGCCGAACATCACCCATAGCGCCGCCGGACATAGCCCCTGTCGACCGCGCTCCGATCTGTCGTCGCGCCCACAACATCGCCTACACGTGCCAACGACAGCGCCTCCCACGCGCACCCGCGTTTCCCTTGGCCGCTCCCTGACCCGCTGCGTTCCCCCTGCTTGCGGTTCGTCACACCCCGGCTCTGTACCCGTGTGCCTGCACGTCCATGGCCGCGTTGTGCGCATGCTTGCCGGCGCCCGATGCTCGCTGCTACTTTGCTCTACTGCTGCGGCCGCCTACTGCTGCTAGCGCCACGCCCACCTGCTACACCGCATGCGCCTCGCCTCCGCCTGCCCCTGCCGCCGAGTCTCGCCCACTGCACGCCAGCATCCGGCCACCACACTCGCCGGCGCTGCCTCATAAGGGCCTCGCGGCCCGCGTTGCTTGCTGCTTGTTGCTCATAACCACTACTGCCTGCTCTTTGCTACTCCGTTGCTACTGCCGCTGCTTACTGAACTGCTAGCTACTGTAGCTACTAGCTAGCTTTGCTAAATTTGCAATGACTAACCCTCTAGACAGCCTCTAAACTGCGTTTAAACAACTGTTTAACAAGAGTGAAAGAAATATGGGAAGGTAGTATACTTGACAAACTCCATTTTATCCCACTGGACCAAATACATTTGATGCATGGTTAAGTCCTATGAAAATCACAAAATGCTATCTTCTGATAATATTTAACCTCTAGCATTCGTGTGTTGTGTGCTGTGTGTGTATGCAGCGTGGTGTGTCTGAGTGTGCCGTGTGAGTGCACGTGTGTGTGAGTGTGTGCGGCCGGCCCAAACTAGTTAGGTCTAATTTAATTAGCTAGATTAGTCCTAGGATTAATTCTGCTGTTTAGTTAGTATGAGTAGTTGGCTAGATTAGCCTAATAGCCTATGACATGTGGCCCCATTCTAATCTAGACACTAATTTAATTTAGATGCCTATGACATGTGGGCCATATCTCACCTTTGACCAGTCAAAGTAAAATGGTTAGACCAGCCCCTTGGGTCCCACTGTCATACACATAGGCTAGGATATCATTAGGTAACAAATGCACATTCTGCCTTTAGTTCGATTTAAACAATTCAATTTTTTTCAGAAAATGAATTTAAACTTTAAAAATTAATATAAAATAATCCGTATCTCGGATGAAAATACTTTGTACATGGAAATGCTTAGAACGACGAGACAAATCTGAATACGCAGCCCGTTTGTCCGCCACACATCCCTAGCATAGAGAGCACCACTTTCCCCTCCGGTCCGTTTGTCCTGAAAACGCCGAACACCGGAAATATTTACCCGGATGTTTTCCCCTCGCCGGTATCACCTATCCCTGTGATAGGTTACCCCTAGCACGACGTATTGTCGCGTCTTGCGTTGTGTTTTTTGATTGCTCTATTATTTATTGTGTTCCCCCTCCGTTACTTCTTTCCGGTAGACCCCGAGACTGCCGGCGACCCCAGTTCGACTACGGTGTTGACGACCCCTCTCTCTTGCCAGAGCAACCAGGCAAGCCCCCCTTTTGATCACCAGATATCGCCTACTCTTCTCTCTACTGCTTGCATTAGAGTAGGGTAGCATGTTACTGCTTTCCATTAATCCTATTCTGATGCATAGCCTGTCATTGTTGCTACAACTGTTGATACCTTACCTGCAATCCTAAATGCTTAGTTATAGGATGCTAGTTTACCATTAGTGGCCCTACATTCTTGTCCGTCTACCATGCTATAATGTCGGGCCGTGATCACTCGGGAGGTGGTCATGGTATATACTTATACATAATATATGATACTTGTGGTGACAAAAGACGGGTCGGCTCGAGGAGTACCCGCGTGATTCACGAATTGGGGGCTGGAAGGACATACTTTCCCGACAGCCCTCTATGTGGATCTTTGTGGCGAAGCGACAGGGCAGGTTGAGACCACCTAGGAGAGAGGTGGGCCTGGCCTTGGTCGGCGTTCGCGGTTATTTCAAGATAACATGTTTAACGGAGATCTTGGTATTTGATCTGAGTCTGGCCACTGGCCTATACGCACTAACCATCTACGCGGGGACAGTTATGGGCACTCGACGTCGTGGTATCAGCCGAAGCCTTCATGACGTCAGCGACTGAGTGGCGCCCGGATTGGACCGTAAGCCTGGTCTTGTATTAAGGGGGCTAGTTCTGCTTCCGGCCGCGTACGCAACGTGCAGGTGTGCAATGGGCGATGGGCCCAGACCCCTGCGCCATAGGATTTAGACCGGCGTGCTGACCTCTCTGTTGTGCCTAGGTAGGGCTGCGACGTGTTGATCTTCCGAGGCCGGGCATGACCAGAAAAGTGTGTCCGACAAAGGGGATGGAGCGTGTTGGGAAATGTGGTGCACCCCTGCAGGGAAGTTAATCTATTCGAATAGCCGTGATCTTCGGTAACATGACGACTTGGAGTTGTACCTTGACCTTATGACAACTAGAACCGGATACTTAATTAAAATACACCCTTTCATGTGCCAGATACAACCCGGTGATCGCTCTCTCACAGGGCGACGAGGGGAGGATCATCGGTTAGGATTATGCTATGCGATGCTACTTGGTGAACTTACCATCTACTCTCTTCTCCTGCTGCAAGATGGAGGTTACCAGAAGCGTAGTCTTGAAAGGACTAGCTATCCCCCTCTTATTTCCGGCATTATGCAGTTTCAGTCCACATATGATACCCTTAATCCATTTGATACCAATGCATACATATGTAGTGTAGCTCCTTGCTTGCGAGTACTTTGGATGAGTACTCACAGTTGCTTTTCTCCCCCTTTTCCCCTTTCCTATACCTGTTTGCTGCGACCAGACGTTGGAGTCCAGGAGCCAGACGCCACTGTCGATGACGACTACTACTACTCGGGAGGTGCCTACTATACGTGCAGCCCGCTGACGACGACCAGGAGTAGTTTAGGAGGATCCTAGGCAGGAGGCATGGGCCTCTTTCGATCTGTAACCCAGTTTGTGCTAGCCTTCTTAGCCAAACTTGTTTAACTTATGTCTGTACTCAGATATTGTTGCTTGGGCTGACGTCTATGATCGAGCTCTTGTATTCGAGCCCTCGAGGCCCTGGCTTGTAATATGATGCTTGTATCACTTATTTTATTTGTAGAGTTGTGTTGTGATATCTTCCCGTGAGTCCCTGATCTTGATTGTACACGTTTGCGTGTATGATTAGTGTACGATTGAATTGGGGGCGTCACACCTCCGGTATGCCTGCATAGGGGGTGCGTTCGGCCAGGGATGACCGTTGGTCCTCGGATGTGGAGGTTGGATCCGAGTTCAAAGCCAGATATGAGATGGAGGCTGAACCGGAGAGGGGATTGGGGGAAGGTCTGAAGTTAAGGCTCCGGGGTGGCTGGGCCCCTCAAGTAAAACCGAGAAACCAGTGAAGATTACATCACCCCGAGCATCAGCGACGTACTCCAGGTTCCCGAACCTGATCTCCTACTCGGGGGCGAAACTGTCGATCTGGTCAAGGTGACCAGTCAGATTGGCATGTAGAACGTTGTTGCCAAACACAAAGAGCTGGCCGGGCACGAAAATGTCCTCAGTGCGTATGCCATTGCCGATGACTAAGTGAGCCATTGATCCTCTGATGATCCTACAGTGGAACTCTCAATGAAAGCACTAATATCGGTGTCAAAACCGACAGATCTTGAGTAGGGGGTCCCGAATTGTGGATCATGGATCAATGGGTAACAAGGAACGTATAGACACAATTTACCTAGGTTCAGGCCCTCTCGAGGAGGTAAAACCCTACATCCTACTTGGTTGTATTGATGTATGTGTATGACAATTACAGAGTTGATCTACCACGAGATCAGATGAACTAAACCCTAGGTGGGTATAGTGGCAATGGTCCCCCCCGTACGGGCCAAACCCTCCGGTTTATATAGACACCATGGGTACCTAGGGTTACATATGGTTGGTCACCATCAGAGGATAAACATGCTGACTTTGCTAACAAGACTTGAATGATACGTCAAGTCTTCAGAGATTTACTTCCATACCACGTGGTCGCCTGCAGCCTGACCCTCCATTGACGAACCAAGAGTGGCCCACCAATCCCGCTCACGAGAGATAGGCCGGTAGCTAGTCTAGGACACCCTCAGGGGGCTCTGTTGTGCAACTATACCGTCAACGAACACAATTACTGTTGGGGAATGTAGTATTTCAAAAAAAATTCTATGATCACGCAAGATCTATCTAGGAGATGCATAGCAACGAGAGCGAAGAGTGTGTCTACGTACCCTCGTAGACCGAAAGAGAAAGCGTTTAGTAACGCGGTTGATGTAGTCGAATGTCTTCACGATCCAACCGATCAAGTACCGAACGCACGACACCTCCGTGATCTACACACGTTCAGCTCGGTGACGTCCCTCGTACTCTTGATCCAGTTGAGGCTGAGGGTGAGTTTCGTCAGCACGAGAGTGTGTTGACGGCGATGATGAAGTTACCGACGCAGGGCTTCGCCTAAGCACTACGACAATATGACCGAGGTGGAAAATTGTGGAGGGGGGCACCGCACACGGCTAAAGATCAACTTGTGTGTCTATGGGGTGCCCCCTCCCCCATATATAAAGGAGGGGAGGAGGAGGGCCGGCCTCAAGGGGCGCGCCCAAAGGGGGGATTCCTACTCCTAGTAGGAGTAGGTTTCCCCCTTTCCTAGTCCAAGTATGAGAAGAAGGAAGGAGAGGGAGAGGAAGAAGGAAAGATGGGGGCGCCGCCCCTCCTAGTCCAATTCGGACCAGCCCATGGGGGGCATGCTGCCTCCCCTTGTGGCCCTTCTCTCCTGTCCACTAAAGCCCAATAAGGCCCAATACTTCCCCCGGTGAATTCCCGTAACACCCCCGTGCTCCGAAAAATACTAGAATCACTCGGAACCTTTCCAATGTCCGAATATAGCCTTCCAATATATGAATATTTACCTCTCGACCATTTTGAGACTCCTCGTCATGTTTGTGATCTCATCTGGGACTCCGAACAACCTTCAATACATCAAATAACATAACTCATAATACATATCGTCATCGAATGTTAAGCATGCGGACCCTATGGGTTCGAGAACTATGTAGACATGACCGAGACACATCTCAGGTCAATAACCAGTAGCGGAACCTAGATGCTCATATTGGTTCCTACATATTCTACGAAGATCTTTATCGATCAAACCGCACAACAACATACGTTGTTCCCTTTGTCATCGGTATGTTACTTGCCCAAGATTCGATCGTCGATATAATCATACCTAGTTCAATCTCATCACCGGCAAGTCTCTTTACTCGTTCTGTAATGCATCATCCTGCAACTAACTCATTAGTCACATTGCTTGCATGGCTTATTGTGATGTGCATTACCGAGAGGGCCTAGAGATACCTCTCCGACAATCGGAGTGACAAATCCTAATATCGATCTATGCCAACTCAACAAACACCATCGAAGACACCTGTAGAGCATCTTTATAATCACCCAGTTACATTGTGACGTTTGATAGCACACTAAGTGTTCCTTCGGTATTCGGGAGTTGCATAATCTCATACTCATAGGAACATGTATAAGTCATGAAGAAAGCAATAGCAATAAACTAAACGATCATAGTGCTAAGCTAGTGGGTGGGTCTAGTCCATCACATCATTCTCTAATGATGTGACCCATTCATCAAATGAAAACACATGTCCATGGCTAGGAAACTTAACTATCTTTGATTAAGAGCTAGTCAAGTAGAGGCATACTAGGGACACTCTGTTTGTCTATGTATTCACACATGCACTAAGTTTCCGGTTAATACAATTCTAGCATGAATAATAAACATTTATCATGATATAAGAAATATAAATAACAACTTTATTATGCCTCTAGGGCATATTTCCTTCAGTCTCCCACTTGCACTAGAGTCAATAATCTAGTTCACATCGTCATGTGATTTAACACCAATAGTTCACATCTTTATGTGATCGCCATGTGACTAATATCCAAAGGGTTTACTAGAGTCAATAATCTTGTACACATCGCTATGTGATTAACACCCAAAGAGTACTAAGGTGTGATCATGTTTTGCTTGTGAGAGAAGTTTAGTCAACGGGTCTGCCACATTCAGAGCCGTATTTATTTTGCACATTTTCTATGTCTACAATGCTCTGCACGGAGCTACTCTAGCTAATTGCTCCCACTTTCAATATGTATCTAGATTGGGACTTAGAGTCATCCGGATCAGTGTTAAAGCTTGCATCGACGTAACCCTTTACGACGAACTCTTTATGACCTCCATATCCGAGAAATATCTCCTTAGTCTTCTAAGGATAATTTTGACCGTTTTCCAGTGATCCACTCCTGGATCAATGTCGTACCCGCCCCCTTCCCAAACTCATGGCATGGTACATAATAGGGCTAGTTCACAGCATAACATACTTTATAGAACATATGAGGCATAGTGAATGACTTTTCATTCTCTTTCTATTTTCTGCCATGGTCGGGTTTTGAGTCTTTACTCAACTTCACACCT
>NC_053025.1:346503964-346548760 GCF_003073215.2 Triticum urartu
TAGGTAGGATGTGGGTATAAGGTGGAGTTGCAGCAAACACTAAGCAAATATGGTGGCTAACATGCGAGTACAAGAGTAAGATGAGAAACTATGCAATGGTCGTAAGCTAGAAGTGATCAAGAAGTGATCCTGAACTACTTATGTTCATACATAACCCAACCATGTTCACTTCCCGAACCTCATCGAAAAGAGACCATCATGATTACTTACGCGGTTGGCGCATTTTAATTAAGTCAAGTGTGAAGTTCTCTACAACCGGATATTAACAAATTCCTATCTGCCACATAACCGCGGCATGGCTCTTGAAAATTTATACCCTGCAGGGGTGTCCCAACTTAGCCCACACAAGCTCTCACGATCAACGAAGGATATTCCTTCTCCCGGAATACCCAATCAGACTCGGAATCCCGGTTACAAGACATTTCGACAATGGTAAAACAACACCAGAAAGACCGCCCAAATGTGCTGACAAATCCCGAAAGGAGCTGCACATATCTCGTTCTCATGGCACACTGGATGGGACAAGCTACGAGTAAAACCAACCCTCGAGTTTCCCTGAGGTGGCCCCGCAGGTTGCCCGGTTCGGGCCAACACTCAGAGGAGCACTGGCCCGGGGGGTGATTAAGAAAATCCTCGGTTTAATTACTCCCTAGGAAAAATTTTAGTTGTTATTAGGCAAATAGTAAAACCAAGGTTGGGCCTTGCTGGAGGAGTTTTATTCAAAGCAAACTGTCAAGGGGGTCCCATAACCCCAACCGCGTAAGGAACGCAAAATCAAGGAACATAACACCGGTATGACGGAAACTAGGGCGGCAAGAGTCGAACAAAACACCGAGCAAGAGGCCAAGCCTTCCACCCTTTGCCAAGTATATAGATGCATTAATCAAATAAGAGAAATATTGTGATATCCCAACATAACCATGTTCCAACATGGAACAACCTGCACTGCACCAGCAACTAGCAACGCTATAAGAGGGGCCGAGCAAAAGCGGTACATAGACAAACAACGGTTTGCTAGGAAGGTGGGTTAGAGGCTTGACATGGCAATATGGGAGGCTTGATAAACAAGTGGTAGGTAGTGCGACATAGCGATAGAACGAACAACTAGCAAGCAAAGATAGAAGTGATATCGGGGGTAATGATCATCTTGCCTGCAAAGTTCACGGGGTTGTCGAAAGCTTGCTCCTCGTAAACGTACCCGACAGGATCCTCGTTCACGAACTCGTCTCCTGGCTCTACCCAAAGCAAGAACACAAGCAAGGGAACAATAATCAATCACGGTGCAATGCACAAGCAACAAGATTCAAGACATGTCATGGGATGCAAGATATGATGTGCAATGCATATGGGTACTCCGGAAGGGAAAAGATGATCATGGCATCAACTTGGCGAACCAAGCATGCCACTAGATAGGTTAGGAGATTTCGGTCGAAATCGATATAAAGAGCATCGGAAACGGATGCACGGTTTGCAAAATACGATCAAAACAAGAACGATGCAAAACTACGCTTAACAACAACATAGCACTTAAAATGCATCATGAAACTATGCTACAGCACTCCAACATAGCAACAAAACACATGGCAGTGAAGTACATGTGAAGCTCTACAAATCATGAACACTGAGCTCCTGCAAGAACTCACTAGAACAAGTCTAAAACAGCATGGCAAAAATGCAAATGACAACAGTTTAACAGACTTGGTGAAAATACTGAACATTGCATAAACAACATCAGGTAGCAATGTTTAGAGCTAGTAAACTACATGCTACAGGAATGTATCATGGCAAACTTGAGCATCGCATGGTAGTACTAAAGGCAATGAACAAAACTCCCTTACTGAACTTGAGCCAAAGATGCACAGAAAAGATGGCAGCATCAATGCAAACATGGCAAGTGATATGAACAGATTAAGACTTGGTAGAAAAACATGGCATGGCAGGAACAGATTCATGATAGCAACTTTGCAAGCTCATGCAACTACCCACAAAGCATTTCATGGCATCACAAGGTAACCAACAGCAAGAAGACACATTTATGAAGCTAAACATGGCAAGAGCATAGTCATAGGGTGCATGGATCACTAGCAAAACACATAGCAAAAAATGCACTTCCTGTTAACAAACTGCCAGCAATAATATTTAGCAAAGGGAGAGCATGGTAATGACAAGCTACAATACCCCATAATTACAATCAGAGGCATGAATGGATAGAGCATAACCATATATTCAAAACACCCTTACTGAACTTCATCAAAATATGCATGGATTTACTTGTGGCAACAAGTCAACATAACAACCTAATGTGACAGGAAAAGACTTAGCAGAAAAACTAACTAGCTGAAAACAGCAACATCATGTGGCCTACTTTGCATCCTTGTTCTAGTCACCACAGGGCACATAAAAATACAAGGTTTGCACCACTATACAGATGGCATGAAGATGCTCCTAAAACATGTGGACATGATGCTCAAAAGATAAACACACAAAATGCTATGAAAAAGACAAATTAGCAAGTTATGATAGTCTCCAGCAAATAACATCATTTATCACTTTTGCAACAAAGATTAGGGCATCAATATGGATTAACATGCATACAAATGACACTAGCATGTAGAGCATCGCAAGATGAACATTTTGGTATAACATGCATGCAAAACGAAGCTACGAGCACAAACTTATGGCAGGTCAAAGTAGCACACATGGAAAAGGATTTCTGGGACTTAGAGAAATTCACCACCTCTAGATCTGGGGTTTGACCGGTGGGTAAACCGAGGCAGCGGCGAAAGAACTCCGGCGAGGCGAGGGGAAGTCCGGTGAGGTCGGGGCGGCTGATCCGGCCTTAGGGCCGTCGGATCCGGCGAGGAGGGGTGGCGCCGGGGCTCGTCGGTGTTGGGGTGAAGCGGCGGCAGCGCGCGGGCCGGGAGGCGACGGAGCAGCGACGAGGTGGCGGCGGTGGAGCGGGGCGCCGACGGAAGGCCGCGGAGCTTGGGGTCGGGGAGTGATAACCTACAAGTATAGGGGATCAATTGTAGCCTCTTTCGATAAGTAATCGTGTCGAACCCAACGAGGAGCTAAAGGTAGAACAAATATTCCCTCAAGTTCTATCGACCACCGATACAACTCTACGCACGCTTAACGTTCGCTTTACCTAGAACAAGTATGAAACTAGAAGTACTTTGTAGGTGTTTTTGGATAGGTTTGCAAGATAATAAAGAGCGTGTAAATAAAAAGTAGGGGTTGTTTAGATAAAGAAACAATAAAGTTAGTATAGCAAGTGTGGAAAAGTGGTGGTAGGAGTTGCGAAATTGTCCCTAAGCAATTGACTACTTTACTAGACCGATAGCAAGTTTTATGTGGGAGAGGCCACTGCTAGCATGTCATCCCTAACTTGGAATTCTATGCACTTATGATTGGAACTATTATCAAGCATCTGCAACTACTAATGTTCATTAAGGTAAAACCTAACCATAGCATTAAGATATATTGGTCCCCCTTCAATCCCGTATGCATCAATTTCTATGCTAGGTTGAAGTTTCTGTCAATCTTGCCCTCCAATACATAGTCCTATCAACATACAACTAACCCCATGGTGTGATCCACACGCGCGCTCATATGATGGGCACCAAAGGACAGCAACATAACCACAAGCAAATTAAATCAATCATAGCAATTCATCAACCACCGATAGGACAACGAAAATCAACTCAGACATCATAGGATGGCAACACATCATTGGATAATAATATGAAGCATAAAGAACCATGTTCAAGTAGAGGGTACAGCGGGTTGCGGAGAGTGGACGGCTGTAGATAGAGGGGGGAAGGTGATGGAGATGTTGGTGGAGATGGCGGAGGTGTTGGTGAAGATCGCGGTGATGATGATGGCCCAGGCGGCGTTCCGGCGCCACCAGAAGAGAGGGGGAGAGAGCCCCTCCTTCTTCTTCTTCCTTGACCTTCTCCCTAGATGGGAGAAGGGTTTCCCCTCTGGTCCATGGTCTCCATGGCGTGGGAAGGGCGAGAGTCCCTCCGAGATTGGATATGTCTCTCTGTCTTTCTCTGTTTCTGCGTTCTCAGATTCTGCCCTTTCACCGTTTCTTATATTCCCGGAGATCCGTAACTCCGATTGGGCTGAAATTTTAACACGATCTCTATCCGGATATTAGCTTTGTTGTTGCGAAAGAAGGGCACCAACCGCCTTACGGGGTGGCCACGAGGGTCAGGGGCATGCCCCCTGCCTCATGGGCCCCTCGAGCATCGTCTCATGTTGATTTCACTTCACAAAATTCACATATATTCCAAAAAAAAATCTCCGTCAGTTTTTATCCCGTTTGGACACCGTTTCATATGAATTTTCTGCGAAACAAAAAACATGCAACAAACAAGAACTGGCAGTGGGCACTGGATCAATATGTTAGTCCTGAAAATAGTATAAAACGTTGCCAAAAGTATATGAAAGTTGTATAATATTGGCATGGAACAATCAAAAATTATAGATATGACAGAGACGTATCAGCATCCCCAAGCTTAATTTCTGCTCATCCTCGAGTAGGTAAATGATAAAAAAGATAATTTTTGATGTGGAATGCTACCTAGCATAATCTTTATCATGTAATCTACTCATGGCATGAATATTAATACATGAGTGATTCAAAGCAATAGTCTATCATTTGACATTAAGACAATAATACTTCAAGCATACTAATAAAGCAATCATGTCTTTTCAAAATAACATGGCCAAAGAAAGTTATCCCTACAAAATCATATGGTCTGGCTATACTACATCTTCACCACACAAAATATTCAAATCATGCACAACCCCGATGACAAGCCAAGCAATTGTTTCATACTTTTGATGTTCTTAAACCTTTTCAACTTTCACGCAATACATGAGCGTGAGCCATGGATATAGCACTATAGGTGGAATAGAATATGATGATGGAGTTTGTGTGGAGAAGACAAAAAAGGGAGAAAGTCTCACATCGATGCGGCTAATCAACGGGCTATGGAGATGCCCATCAATTGATGTCAATACGAGGAGTAGGGATTGCCATGCAACGGATGCACTAGAGCTATAAGTGTATGAAAGCTGAAACTGAAACTAAGTGGGTGTGCATCCAACTTGCTTGCTCATGAATACCTCGGGCATTTGAGGAAGCCCATCATCGGAATATACAAGCCAAGTTCTATAATGAAAATTCCCACTAGTATATGAAAGTGATAACTCAAGAGACTCTCTATATGAAGAACATGGTGCTACTCTGAAGCACAAGTGTGGTAAAAGGATAGTAACATTGTCCCTTCTCTCTTTTCTCTCATTTTTTCAATTTTTTTGGTTTTTTGGTGGGCTTCTTTGGCCTCTTTTTTTTGGGCTTCTTTGGCCTCTTTTATTTATTTTTTGTAAAGTCCGGAGACTCATCCCAACTTGTGAGGGAATCATAGCTTCCATCATCCTTTCCTTACATGTGACAATGCTCTAATAATGATGATCATCACACTTCTATTTACATACAACTCAATATTACAACTCGATACTAGAACAAAGATATGACTCTATATGAATGCCTCCGACGATGTACCGGGATGTGCAATGATCTAGCGTAGCAATGACATAAAAACGGAGAAGCCATGCAAACATCATGCTAGCATTACGATCATGCAAAGCAATATGACAATAAATGCTCAAGTCATGTATATGATGATGATGGAAGTTGCATGGCAATATATCTCGGAATGGCTATGGAAATGCCATAATAGGTAGGTATGGTGGCTGTTTTTAGGAAGATATAAGGAGGCTTATGTGTGATAGAGCGTATCATATAACGGGGTTTGGATGAACCGGCGAAGTTTGCACCAACTCTCGAGGTGAGAAAGGGCAATGCACGGTACCGAAGAGGCTAGCAATGATGGAAGGGTGGGAGTGCGTATAATCCATGGACTCAACATTAGTCATAAAGAACTCACATACTTATTGCAAAAATCTATTAGTCATCGAAACAAAGTACTACGCGCATGCTCCTAGGGGGATATATTGGTAGGAAAAGACCATCACTCGTCCCCGACCGCCACTCATAAGGAAGACAATCAATAAATACCTCATGCTCTGACTTCATCACATAACGGTTCACCATATGTGCATGCTACGGGAATCACAAACTTCACACAAGTATTTATAAAATCCACAACTACCCACTAGCATGACTCTAATATCACCATCTTTATATCGCAAAACTATTGCAAGGAATCAAACATATCATATTCAGTGATCTACAAGTTTTATGTAGGATTTTATGACTAACCATGTGAATGACCAGTTCCTGTCATCTCTCTAAATATATAAAAGTGAAGCAAGAGAGTTTAGTTCTTTCTACAAAAGATATGCCCACGCTCTAACAAATATAAGTGAAGCAAAAGAGCATTCTAAAAATGGCGGTTTTCGATGTGAAGAGAAACAGGCATCCAAACTTCAAATGATATAAGTGAAGCACATGAAGCATTCTATAAAGCCATACTCAAAAGATATAAGTGAAGTGCAATGAGCATTCTATAAATCAACCAAGGACTATTTCATACCAGCATGGTGCATAAAATGAAAGTGGAAACTAAATGCAAAAGACGCGCCAAGATTTGCACATATCGCATGAACGAAACAAATCCGAAAACATATCGATATTTGTTGAAGAAAGATGGGATGCCTTCCAGGGCATCCCCAAGCTTAGACGCTTGAGTATCCTTGAATATTTACTTTGGGTGCCTTGGGCATCCCCAAGCTTGAGCTGTTGCCTCTCCTTCTTCTCCTCACATCGAGACATCCTCGATCTTCGATCACTTCGTCCACACAAAACTCAACAGAAAGCTCGGTAAGATCCGTTAGTATAATAAAGCAAATCACTACACTAAGTACTGTTGAAAACCAATTCATATTTTGTTTTTGAATTATATCTACTGTAATATAACCTTTCCATGGCTTAATCCACTGATAGGAATTGATAGTTACATCAAAACAAGCAAACTATGCATCAAAAACAGAATCTGTCTTAAACAGGACAATCTGTAGTAATATAAACATTCACCATACTTCTGTTACTCCAATAATTCTACAAATATTAGGAAAAATAAAAAATTTGTGTGGAAAGACAGTGCAAAAAGTTTCATAGCTGTTTGACGTTCCAGTAAAAAATGTAAAATCACGCACTACAGCCAAAGTTTCTGTTCTGCACCGCACAAACCAACAAGCAATGTAAACATCCTAAAGGCAAACCTTGGCACATTATTTTTATAATACAATGTAATTGTTCAAGGGGATAATTATTTTTGTTTAAAAGTTTCTGTAATCAAGATTCACAAAGTTTCCGTGAGCATGAACAAAGTTCAAGGAGCTCCCCCACTTCAACAATGCTTGTCTCTCTCACTTTCACTTTCCTTTTTGAAAAGTTTTGGGTTCCCCTCTTTATTTTTTTGTTTTTGAACTATATGAAAGAACTCAACAGAAATAAATGACTCTCTAAAACTTCCGGGTTGTCTCCCTGGCAGCGCTTTCTTTAAAGCCATTAAGCTAGGCATATAGTGCTCAAGTAATGGATCCGAGATGCTTCGGTATCACCGAGTTTAGAAATCGGTAGATCCGAGATGCTTTCAGTAGGAAACGAAAACTAAGTTTTTGAATTATTCTTTTGCAAAAATCTCTGCATTTTGTGATGATCATCCACTCTATCTCATCTATAACCTATTCACAGGGTCAAGACCCAACACGGAGCTAAAGATAGAACAAATATTTCCCTCAAGTTCTATCGACCACCATACAACTCTACGCATGCTTAACGTTCGCTTTACCTAGAACAAGTATGAAACTAGAAGTACTTTGTAGGTGTTTTGGATAGGTTTGCAAGATAAAAGAGCGCGTAAAATAAAAAGTAGGGGCTGTTTAGAAAAAGAAACAATAAAGTTAGTATAGAGAGTGTGGAAAAGTGGTGGTAGGAGTTGCGAAATTGTCCCTAAGCAATTGACTCCTTTACTAGACCGATAGCAAGTTTTTATGTGGGAGGGGCCACTGCTAGCATGTCCATCCCTGACTTGAATTCTATGCCACTTATGATTGGAACTATTAGCAAGGCATCCGCAACTATAACGTTCATTAAGGTTAAAACCAACCATAGCATTAGATGTATTGTCCCCCTTCAATCACGTATGCATCAATTTCTATGGCTAGGTTGAAGTTTCTGTCAATCTTGCCCTCCAATACATAGTCCTATCAACATACAACTAACCCCATGGTGTGATCCACACGCGCGCTCATATGATGGGCACCAAAGGACAGCAACATAACCACAAGCAAATTAAATCAATCATAGCAATTCATCAACCCACCGATAGGACAACGAAAATCTACTCAGACATCATAGGATGGCAACACATCATTGGATAATAATATGAAGCATAAAGCCACCATGTTCAAGTAGAGGGTAAGCGGGTTGCGGAGAGTGGACGGCTGTAGATAGAGGGGGGAAGGTGATGGAGATGTTGGTGGAGATGGCGGAGGTGTTGGTGAAGATCGCGGTGATGATGATGGCCCAGGCGGCGTTCCGGCGCCACCAGAAGAGAGGGGGAGAGAGCCCCTCCTTCTTCTTCTTCCTTGACCTTCTCCCTAGATGGGAGAAGGGTTTCCCCTCTGGTCCATGGTCTCCATGGCGTGGGAAGGGCGAGAGTCCCTCCGAGATTGGATATGTCTCTCTGTCTTTCTCTGTTTCTGCGTTCTCAGATTCTGCCCTTTCACCGTTTCTTATATTCCCGGAGATCCGTAACTCCGATTGGGCTGAAATTTTAACACGATCTCTATCCGGATATTAGCTTTGTTGTTGCGAAAGAAGGGCACCAACCGCCTTACGGGGTGGCCACGAGGGTCAGGGGCATGCCCCCTGCCTCATGGGCCCCTCGAGCATCGTCTCATGTTGATTTCACTTCACAAAATTCACATATATTCCAAAAAAAATCTCCATCAGTTTTTATCCCGTTTGGACACCGTTTCATATGGATTTTCTGCGAAACAAAAAACATGCAACAAACAAGAACTGGCATTGGGCACTGGATCAATATTTTAGTCCCAAAAATAGTATAAAAAGTTGCCAAAAGTATATGAAAGTTGTATAATATTGGCATGGAACAATCAAAAATTATAGATACGACAGAGACGTATCAGGGAGCGGGCTGCGGCGCGTGGGTTGGTGGTGGTGGAGCAGCGGGGAGGCCACGTGTCAGCTGCTGATTGGTCTGGGTCAGCGGACGGACGTGTCCGGCGACGGACGGACTTGTCCGGCGGCGCGAGGTAGGGGAAGGCTAGGGTTTCGCCCGTGAATTCGGAGGAGGAGGCCTTTTTATAGGTAGAGGGAGCTAGGAGAGTCCAAATGAGGTGCGGTTTTCGCCCACACGATCGTGATCCAATGATGGAGAGCATGGAGGGGGTTTAGATGGGCTAGTGGGCTGTTGTGGAGGGGTGTTGGGCTGCAAAGGGAGAGGGGTTTCAGCGGTTACACGGCTAACCGTTGGGGCATCAAACGACCTCCAAATGGAACAAAATTTGACAGGCGGCCTACCGGTGATATACCTAGGCCACTCAACAAATCTCGGCCCATTCCGACAATGTTTTTCTCCCGCTCACGAAACAAGATCTGTGGGGTGCAACAGGTGCAAGTGTGAGTGTCGGATTCCGAAACGGACAACGGGGAAAATGACCGGATGTATGAGACGAACACGAATGCAAATGAGATGCACATGATGACATGATATGAAATGCATGACATGAACAAAATGCAAAACAAAGACAAAACCCAACCACAGAGGATATACCATATAACATTTCCAGAGGCAAGAGTTGGAGTTACAATTATGGAATGTTACATTCGGGACGTTACATGTAGAGTCTTGAGCTTGAGCCAATATGTGGCCTTAGCATTTTGAGGGTTCCAAATTCCTAGTCCATGCCATGCCAATCATTGAACTTTCTAAAATGATCATCTTGAAAGAGCATTAGTTCAATGAGCTATATGTTGTTAGGAATTACCAAAACCACCCAGGGATAGTTGCACTTTCACCTATGCCTCAGCCATAGGTTCTATAAAGTATGCCATGCTGTATACCAGACCTATTGTGTAAGTTGCCATGAGTTTGGCAAGGGGGTACGATAGTGATCCAGGAGTGGATCACTAGACGACGGTCAAAGTTATCCTTAGTTACCTAAGAGGACTAAGGAAATATTTCTCGGTTATGGAGGTGATAAAGATTTCGTCGTAAAGAGTTACGTCGGTGTAAGCTTTTTCACCGATCCAGATGACTCTGAGTATCAATCTGCATGCGTCTGGAAAGTGGGAGAAATTATTTAGAGTACCTCCATGGAAAGCATTGTAGACATAGAAATTTGCAAAAAAACATACATATCTGAATGTGTCAGACCCGTTGACTAAACCTCTCTCGCAAGCAAAACATGATCACACCTTAGTACTCTTTGGGTGTTAATCACATGGCGATGTGAACTAGATTACTGACTCTAGTAAACCCTTTGGGTATTGGTCACATGGCGATGTGAACTATGGGTGTTAATCACATGGTGATGTGAACTATTCGTGTTAATCACATGGCGATGTGAACTAGATTATTGAATCTAGTGCAAATGGGAGACTGAATGAAATATGCCCTAGAGGCAATAACAAAGTTGTTATTTTATATTTCCTTATATAATGATAAATGTTTATTATCCATGCTAGAATTGTATTCACCGGAAACTTGATACATGTGTGGGTACATAGACAAAACACCGTGTCCCTAGTAAGCCTCTACTAGACTAGCTCGTTAATCAAAGATGGTTAAGTTTCCTAACCATAGACATGTGTTGTCATTTCATGAACGGGATCACATCATTAGGAGAATGATGTGACGGACATGACCCATCCGTTAGCTTAGCATTTTTGATCGTTCGGTTTTATTGCTATAGCTTTCTTCATGTCATATACATATTCCTTTGACTATGAGATTATACAACTCCCGGATACCGGAGGAATACCTTGTGTGCTATCAAAAGTCACAACGTAATTGGGTGATTATAAAGATTCTCTATAGGTATCTCCGAAGGTATTTGTTGGGTTGGCATAGATCGAGATTAGGATTTGTCACTCCGAGTATCGGAGACATATCTCTGGCCCTCTCGGTAATGCACATCATAATAAGCCTTGCAAGAAATGTGACTAATGAGTTAGTTACGGGATGATGCATTACGGAAAGAGTAAAGGGACTTGTTGGTAACAAGATTGAACTAGGTATGAAGATACCGACGATCGAATCTCGGGCAAGTAACATACCGATGTCAAAGGGAATAACGTATGTTGTCATTACGGTACGACCGATAAAGATCTTTGTAGAATATGTGGGAACCAATATGAACATCCAGGTTCCGCTGTTGGTTATTGACCGGAGAGGTGTCTCGGTCATGTCTACATAGTTCTCGAACCCATAGGGCCCGCACGCTTAACATTCGATGACGATTTTGTATTATATGAGTTATGTGATTTGGTGACCGGATGTTGTTTGGAGTCCCGGATGAGATCACAGACATGAAGAGGAGTATCGAAATGGTCGATAGGTAAAGATTGATATATAGGATGATGGTATTCGGACATCGGAAGTGTTTCGGGACGCACCGGGTACTTATCTTCATGTCACCCCCGGCAAAAGATATGGGCCTTATGGGCCAAGGGAGGTGAGGGGGTCCTGGATTAGGGGGTGTCCGGGTAGCCGGATGAAAGTGCAACTATCCCTAGGTGGTTTTGGTAATTCATAACAACATATAGCTCATTGAGCTAATGCTATTCCAAGATGACTATTTCAGGAAAGCTCAATGATTGGCATGGCATGGATGTGAAAGTGGAACCCTCAAAATGCTAAGGAAAAAGGATTGGCTCAAGCTCAAAAGCTCAAGACTCTTCATTTTATATTTTAGTGATCCAAGATCACATTGAGTCTTTAGGAAAAGCCAATACTATCAAGGAGGGATGAGGTGTTGCTTAATGAGCCTTTTGCTTCATGTGCTTAGTGATATGCTCCAAAACCCTCAACTACTTTCCCATATCCACATATGACCTAAACCCTAAGCCAAACTCGGTCCTACCGATTCTTTCTATCCGGCGCCACCGAGTTTCACTTGTCATAAGCCACTGCCAAACCCTAGCAATTCGGTTCTACCGATAGGGATCTCGGTCTCACCGAGATGGTATTGCAAACTCTCTGTTTCCCTTTCGTAACTTTTCGGTCTCACGGAAAGAGCGAATCGGTCCCACCGAGATTGCAATGTAAACTCTTTGTTTCCCTTTTGTAACTTTTCGGTCTCACCGAAAGAGCAAATCGGTCCCATCGAGTTTGCCTGACCAACTCTCTGGTTAGCTTATTACCAAACTCGGTCTCACCGAGTTTGTGTAATCGGTCTCACCGAGATTACGTTATGCCCAAACCCTAACCATATCGGTCCTACCGAGTTGCATGTCAGTCCGACCGAAAATCTCTAACGGTCACTAGGTTTACCTTTTCGGTCCGACCGAGTTTGTTGACTCGGTCCCACCGAGATTGGAAAACTATGTGTAACGGTTGGATTTTGTGTGGAGGCTATATATACCCCTCCACCTCCTCTTCATTCGTGGAGAGAGCCATCAGAACACATACACAATTCCAACTCATATGTTCTGAGAGAGAACCACCTACTCATGTGTTGAGACCAAGATATTCCATTCCTACCATATGAATCTTGATCTCTAGCCTTCCCCAAGTTGCTTTCCACTCAAATCTTCTTTCCACAAAATCCAAATCCTATGAGAGAGAGTTGAGTGTTGGGGAGACTATCATTTGAAGCACAAGAGAAAGGAGTTCATCATCAACACACCATTTGTTACTTCTTGGAGAGTGGTGTCTCCTAGATTGGCTAGGTGTCACTTGGGAGCCTCCAACAAGATTTTGGAGTTGAACCAAGGAGTTTGTAAGGGCAAGGAGATCGCCTACTTCCTGAAGATCTACCGCTAGTGAGGCAAGTCCTTCGTGGGCGATGGCCATGGTGGGATAGACAAGGTTGCTTCTTCGTGGACCCTTCGTGGGTGGTTGCTTCTTCGTGGACCCTTCGTGGGTGGAGCCCTCCGTGGACTCGCGCAACCATTACCCTTCATGGGTGGAGCCCTCCGTGGACTCGCGCAACCGTTACCCTTCATGGGTTGAAGTCTCCATCAACGTGGATGTAGGATAGCACCACCTATCCGAACCACGGGAAAAACATCCGTGTCTCCAATTGCGTTTGAATTCTCCAAACCCTTCCCTTTACATTCTTGCAAGTTGCGTGCTTTACTTTCCGCTGCCAATATACTCTTTGCATGCTTGCTTGAATTGTGTGATGATTGCTTGACTTGTCCTACAATAGCTAAAATCTGCCAAGAACTAAAATTGGGAAAAGGTTAAGTTTTTATTTGGTCAAGTAGTCTAATCACCCCCCTCTAGACATACTTTCGATCCTACAAGTGGTATCAGAGCTTTGGTCTCCATTTGCTTTGATCTCCATAGCTTTTGGTGGTCATAGCCTTGGTTTCACAACCTAGGAGAGTATGGCGTCTAGCGAGGGAAATTATCACCGTAGAGGTCCTTACTTTGATGGTACTAATTTTGCTAGTTGGAAGCATAAAATGAAAATGCATATTCTTGGACATAACCCCGCCGTTTGGGCTATTGTGTGTGTTGGTTTGCAAGGTGACTTCTTTGATGGGAAAGAACCAAACCGTGAAGCTACCGCGGATGAGTTGAAGATGTTGCAATACAATGCTCAAGCTTGTGATATTCTCTTCAACGGATTGTGCCCCGAAGAATTCAACAAAATCAGCCGTCTTGAGAATGCAAAGGAAATTTGGGACACTTTGATTGATATGCACGAAGGTACCGACTCCGTCAAGGAATCCAAGTTGGATGTGCTTCAAAGTCAACTTGACAAGTTCAAAATGAAGGATGGTGAAGGTGTCGCTGAAATGTACTCTAGGCTTGCTCTCATCACAAATGAGATTGCCGGCTTAGGAAGTGAAGAGATGACCGATAGATTCATCATCAAGAAGATTCTAAGAGCCTTGGATGGAAAATATGATACTGTGTGCACATTGATCCAAATGATGCCCAATTACAAAGATCTCAAGCCAACGGAGGTGATTGGAAGAATTGTTGCTCATGAGATGTCACTTAAGGATAAAGAGGAACTTCACAACAAATCAAGTGGTGCCTACAAAGCCTCATGTGAAGCCCCTACATCATCAAGTGAGAAACAAAACTTCAATGAAGAATTGAGCTTAATGGTGAAGAACTTCAACAAGTTCTACAAGAGTAGAAGCAAAGATAGAAGCTTCAAGTCAAGGTCCTACAATGACAAAAGATCTTCTAGACGAGAGCGAAACTGCAACAGTTGTGGAAGACCCGGACACTATTCCAATGAGTGTAAGGCTCCCTACAAGAGAAGAGAAGATTCTCCAAAAAGAAGAAGCAAAGAATCACCACCAAGAGAGAGAGAAGGAGTAGAGATGATCGTTATGAACGAAGATACTCACGGAGAAGCAAGGATTCGGAAAGGAAGGAAAAATCATCAAGGAGCTACACAAAACGAAGACATCAAGCTCATGTTGGTGAATGGGTGTCCGGCTCCGACTCCGACAGCCACTCCGAGAGAAGTTATCACTCCGACTCCGAAGATACTCAAGATGAAGGTGTTGCCGGTCTAGCACTTGTGTCAACCAACTCCTACGACATATTTGACTCACCAAATGAAGGAATTGGAAGATGCTTCATGGCCAAAGGTCCTAAGGTAACACACCCTGAGTATGTTGATTTCAATAGTGATGAAGATGACTTGTTAGGTGATGATTTGCTTGTTGACAACTCTAGTGATGAATACTATGATGAAACGTCAATTAATCATGCTAATCAAGATAAAACGAATGACAATGATAAGGAGAAGATTGAGGCTCTAACTAAAGAACTAAACACTCTTAAGTTAGCTCATGAATCTATCTTCGAAGATCATCGAGAACTTTTAAGAGCTCATGAGAAATTACGCTTTGAAAAGCTCAATCTTGAGCAAGAGCATGAGTTCTTAAAAGCAATCAATGATGATCTCCACAAGAAAAGTTCTTCTTACATTGCCAAGCGTTTACTCTTATCCACTTACATGCCTCAAGTCAAGTCTAGTAACAAGAACAAGAAAGATTCTTCCTCTAGCAGTAACAATGATCATGCTAAATCCAATATTGTTGCTTCTAGTAGTTCTCTTGATTCCACTAATGATTCTCTTAGCCAAGTTACACTTGAGCAAGAAAATAGCTTATTGAAGGGAATTATAGAGAAAGGAGTGTACAAAAGCCTTGCCGGGAGTAAGCAATTCGAGGAAATTGTGCGCAAGCAAGGAATGCACCGGAAGAATCAAGGTGTTGGTTTTGAACGAAAATTCAATGCCAATGGAGTTGAGTGGGAAGAAGATCAATACCCCAAGACAAAGTTTGTTCCTCAACAAGAGAAGTATGATACTTCTTTCAAGGGGACACAAGCTCAAGATGATCTTCCACCACAAGACTACAAGCAAAAAGGCAAGGACAAGCCTCAAGAGGAAATTGATGCATTTGAAGAAGGTCCTAAGACCTTAGTCAAGTGGATTCCCAAGACTATTTCAAGTTCCACTTCATCAAGTACGACTACAACTCCAAGGATTCCCATCAAGATGGTGTGGATCCAAAAGAAGAAGAACTAGAGAGTTCTTGAGGGTGACTCCACCAACATACTTCACTCTTATCATTTTGGCAAGAACAAGTGCAATCAACTTCCACATCTTGCACTAGTTCAAGGAGTCACAAACCCTCTTGTTGGTAAGACAAGGGACAAGGTAACCTAAAAGTTTTCATGGACATCATCTTGTGTGTGCATCACTCTATGTCTATGGATATCCTCGTTTGTTCCTTGTGGGACTAACCCATGTAGGTATTGAAAGTGCAATTCACTCAAATGGATAGCTCCAAGTGATCTACATCAACATTGAGCATCCACATCTTCAACATCTACATGAAGTCATCATCGACAAAACCTGAGGTTAGTTCATCCCTCTAAGGGGGGATATCACATCTAGGGGGAGCTTTACTCTAAGACTTGAGCTAAAGCAACTCTAAAGATGTGAACACAACAATGCTTTATGTAAAAGTGGTAACCCCACTTGAGCTTAAACGATGAGTATGACCTATGATCAAGTGTTTTCACTTGACTCCTAAGTCAATATACTCATATATAGATGACCTTGTCATCGCAAATTGCTTGAAAGATGCTAGAATTGGTTGTGCATGCCTTGTCACATATTTCATTTGCCATCTTATTGTGTGAGCATGCTGGTTGCATATTTTACTCATTCGAGGACATCCACTTGTTGTTTTGATTGTTTGGTTTTATTTCCTTTTGCCAAGTGGATGGACAAGAATGCCTAAGAACCTTCTCTAGCTATCTATGCTTTTCTCGTCTCAAACTCTATTCATGCTACATCACAAAATTTGATCAAGTCAGATTCGAACAACTCTGTGTGAGGAGCGCTCGGAGTCCCCGATTCGTCATAGACTTAAACTTCCAAAACCTCTTTATGATTCTCGGTCTGACCGATACCCTACTTTCGGTCCTACCGAGATCATTAAGTTGATCTAGGTTTTCGATCTCGGTGCAACCGATTTGAACCATTCGGTCACACCGAGTTGCAACAACTATATACAGTTTTGCATCTCGGTGCCACCGAGTTGTTCCACTCAGTCACACCGACAGGGTCGGGCTATATATAGTCACGGGCAAAAATTTGGAAATTTCTCCGAACCCCTTCGCCCGCGCCATAGCCTGCTCTGCCAACTTGGTCTCCGGATCGTCTCCTCGCCGCCAGCCGCCTCCAGTCGCTGGTCTCCGTCGCCGTCAATGGAAATTCAACCCCGCCGTTGCCGCCGTAGCGAGTCTCCGCCGAACTAGGGTATGGACTCGATCTTTGTGCTATTCCCCAATCCGATTCTTAGCACATTGTGATCATCATGATTCTTGCCACGTTTGTTAAACTTCTATCCAGTCAATGAACTCGTAGATTAGGTCTAATTCGAAAATTTTAGGGTTAGGTTTCCGCCGAAACCATCTCGGACCCACCGAGTTGAAAAACTCGGTCCCACCGATTTGGCTTATGCCATTGCACAAGTGAGACTCGGTCTGACCGAGAATTACTTATCGGTGTGACCGATTTTGGAACTCTGTGAAACCCTAGCAGTCTCGGTGCCACCGAACTGTGACTCGGTCTGACCGAGTTCACTAGTTTAGGTGCCAAAACTGCTTCGGTATCACCGAGTTTAGAAATCGGTAGATCCGAGATGCTTTCAGTAGGAAACGAAAACTAAGTTTTTGAATTATTCTTTTGCAAAAATCTCTGCATTTTGTGATGCTCATCCACTCTATCTCATCTATAACCTATTCACAGGGTCAGCAGTCAGAGTTTGCATCATGTCAGACCAAAGTGATAGCCAGAACTTGTCAGAGCAGCAAGTGCAGATGAGTGAGGGCACTAGTCCCTCAAGTTCCTCAGATGATGGCAGCAGGAGCACCCCTAGCAATCTGCCTAAAGCTTCCACAAGACAGAGAAAGAAGAGAACCTCAGACTCAGAAGATGAGGATTATGTGGCAGAAGAGGAAGCAACTTCCAAGAGAGTTGAGCCAGCACAGGGCATAAAACCAGGGATGAAGATCAAAAGGCCAGCAGGCAGGCAGCCTATGTCAAAGGCCAGAGCTTCAACTGAGAAGCCCATAGTTTGTGACATGAGATGGGTTGATTGGGAGTACATCAAGGACAATGAAGAGCACTATCCTGGAGTGCAAGACAGCTTCAATGCTTGTGGAGTAGCAGACTTTGTTGGGCAGAAGCTCACAAAGTGGAACGAGGAACTTATTATGCAATTCTACTCCACGGCACAGTTCTATCCAGATGGTAGGATAACTTGGATGTCTGAAGGTACGAGGTACCAATCTACAGTTGCTGAATGGGATCAGCTGATCAATGCCCCAGAAGAGCAGGAAGATGACTTGGATGTATATGCCAAGAAGAAGATGGACCACAACTCTATGTCCAACATGTACAAGGAAATTCCAAATGAAGCACTTGATACTTTCAAGTTTGGCTCAGTGCATTATCTTCTGTCAGGGCTGCCAACTATCAACCGGATCCTTAGGCACACCTTGTTGCCCAAGTCAGGTGATCACAAGATGATTAGAGGCCATGCGATCAATTTGCTTCATATATTTGATGTGCCACAGAAGTTCAAAGTGATGAGCCTCATGGTAGAGACCATTAAGAGGACAGCAGCTGATCAGAAGAGGAGCTGTGGATATGCCCCACAAATTCAGGAGTTAATCAACTCCAAGATGGGCACAGGCATATACTTATTGGACAAGGAACACCTGCCCATCCGTCCAGATTTTGAAGATAATCAAGTTGTCATGAATGAGAATGAACCATCACCTGCACAAGCACAAGCAAAGAAGGAGAAGGCAAGGAAGGAGAAAGCTGCCAAGATGCCAACTCAAGAGGAGGCATCTGAGTATTTCTTGAAAACCAAACAAGAGCAGCTTGGTTACTTGATTGCATCCACACTGAGGATTGAGCAAGGACTGGCCACCCTCACTCAGAATCAGCAGAGCTTAGAGAGGATCATGGAACAAAAGTTCTATGACTTGGATGTCAAAGTAACAGAGATTCAAACTGCAGTGGAGCAGCTCCAGGATGACATGCAGGAGAGGAGAGGCAAGACTACAACTGATGCCTTTGCCAGAGTGCCACGAGGTCCGAGGTTGTCTGCAGTGCCAGTTGCTGACCCCAGAGCCACCACGTCTGCACCAGCTACAGCCTCAGTTCCACCAGCTCCAGCGTCCACTTCAGCCTCGACTCCGACCACGTCTACAGAAGGCTTCGTCCTTGGAGTGCTCCGGACTCCACCACCACCTGAAGATCAAGCCTGAGCGTCGATCTAGCACTATGCATTTTCTAGGAACTTTTTGGTAACTTGTTGCCAAAGGGGGAGAAAAATGTATAGATCATAGGCTTCAAGAGAGAGAGTGTTGCTTTTTTCTCTCTTGTTTTATTTGGTGGTTTTTCGAACTTTGTTTGCTTTTGTGTGAGATACTATGTTATTGCTCGTGAGACACTGATGATCATGTGTTTGATCATAAGCTACACTTAATGTTTGCTTAATATTATCATCTTATCTATCTTATGTGATCATTCACCATTCTTGGTGATGAGTGCATGTATTTCATTCTTATCATTTTAAGCGCTCCACCAAGATGTATGTGACATGGAAGAGTAACCCATGACTCTAACTCTTTGTGCATTTGCAGTCCAAAGCAAATTTTAAATATGCACAAAATTAGGGGGAGCTCTTACTTGTCACATACTTCTCAAAGCGATGATATATTTCATGCTTATTATCATTTGTCGAAGCTTTGATCTATATCTTGTCATCAATTACCAAAAAGGGGGAGATTGAAAGTGCAACTATCCCTAGGTGGTTTTGGTAATTCATAACAACATATAGCTCATTGAGCTAATGCTATTCCAAGATGACTATTTCAGGAAAGCTCAATGATTGGCATGGCATGGATGTGAAAGTGGAACCCTCAAAATGCTAAGGACAAAGGATTGGCTCAAGCTCAAAAGCTCAAGACTCTTCATTTTATATTTTAGTGATCCAAGATCACATTGAGTCTTTAGGAAAAGCCAATACTATCAAGGAGGGATGAGGTGTTGCTTAATGAGCCTTTTGCTTCATGTGCTTAGTGATATGCTCCAAAACCCTCAACTACTTTCCCATATCCACATATGACCTAAACCCTAAGCCAAACTCGGTCCTACCGATTCTTTCTATCCGGCGCCACCGAGTTTCACTTGTCATAAGCCACTGCCAAACCCTAGCAATTCGGTTCTACCGATAGGGATCTCGGTCTCACCGAGATGGTATTGCAAACTCTCTGTTTCCCTTTCGTAACTTTTCGGTCTCACCGAAAGAGCGAATCGGTCCCACCGAGATTGCAATGTAAACTCTTTGTTTCCCTTTTGTAACTTTTTGGTCTCACCGAAAGAGCAAATCGGTCCCACCGAGTTTGCCTGACCAACTCTCTGGTTAGCTTATTACCAAACTCGGTCTCACCGAGTTTGTGTAATCGGTCTCACCGAGATTACGTTATGCCCAAACCCTAACCATATCGGTCCTACCGAGTTGCATGTCAGTCCGACCGAAAATCTCTAACGGTCACTAGGTTTACCTTTTCGGTCCGACCGAGTTTGTTGATTCGGTCCCACCGAGATTGGAAAACTATGTGTAACGGTTGGATTTTGTGTGGAGGCTATATATACCCCTCCACCTCCTCTTCATTCGTGGAGAGAGCCATCAGAACACATACACAATTCCAACTCATATGTTCTGAGAGAGAACCACCTACTCATGTGTTGAGACCAAGATATTCCATTCCTACCATATGAATCTTGATCTCTAGCCTTCCCCAAGTTGCTTTCCACTCAAATCTTCTTTCCACAAAATCCAAATCCTATGAGAGAGAGTTGAGTGTTGGGGAGACTATCATTTGAAGCACAAGAGAAAGGAGTTCATCATCAACACACCATTTGTTACTTCTTGGAGAGTGGTGTCTCCTAGATTGGCTAGGTGTCACTTGGGAGCCTCCAACAAGATTTTGGAGTTGAACCAAGGAGTTTGTAAGGGCAAGGAGATCGCCTACTTCCTGAAGATCTACCGCTAGTGAGGCAAGTCCTTCGTGGGCGATGGCCATGGTGGGATAGACAAGGTTGCTTCTTCGTGGACCCTTCGTGGGTGGTTGCTTCTTCGTGGACCCTTCGTGGGTGGAGCCCTCCGTGGACTCGCGCAACCATTACCCTTCATGGGTGGAGCCCTCCGTGGACTCGCGCAACCGTTACCCTTCATGGGTTGAAGTCTCCATCAACGTGGATGTAGGATAGCACCACCTATCCGAACCACGGGAAAAACATCCATGTCTCCAATTGGTTTGAATTCTCCAAACCCTTCCCTTTACATTCTTGCAAGTTGCGTGCTTTACTTTCCGCTGCCAATATACTCTTTGCATGCTTGCTTGAATTGTGTGATGATTGCTTGACTTGTCCTACAATAGCTAAAATCTGCCAAGAACTAAAATTGGGAAAAGGTTAAGTTTTTATTTGGTCAAGTAGTCTAATCACCCCCCCTCTAGACATACTTTCGATCCTACACCGGACTATACCTTCAGCCGGACTCCAGGACTATGAAGATACAAGATTGAAGACGTTGTCCCGTGTCCGGATGGGACTTTCCTTGGCGTGGAAGGCAAGCTTGGCGATGCGGATATTCAAGATCTCCTACCATTGTAACCGACTTTGTGTAACCCTAACCCTCTCCGGTGTCTATATAAACCGTAGGGTTTTAGTCCGTAGGACAACTTCATCATACAACAATCATACCATAGGCTAGCTTCTAGGGTTTAGCCTCCTTGATCTCGTGGTAGATTTACTCTTGTACTACCCATATCATCAATATTAATCAAGCAGGACATAGGGTTTTACCTCCATCGAGAGGGCCCGAACCTGGGTAAAACATCGTGTTCCTTGCCTCCTGTTACCATCCGGCCTAGACGCACAGTTCGGGACCCCCTACCCGAGATCTGCCGGTTTTGACACCGACATTGGTGCTTTCATTGAGAGTTCCTCTGTGCCGTCGCAATCAGGAAGGATGCATCTTCCCGTCTTTAAAGACGGCGCCGTTACTAAGGGAGCCTTGGCTGTCGGCCAAACTCTCCGGCTAGGCGCTTTTCTCATGACCGCCTGTTCGGCCGTTGCGCAGACGGTGACCTCTCGGGTCATCAAAAGCAATCTTCACGCCAGCTCGGAACTCATCGAGCAGTTAGATCCAATGGAGATATCTTCCGTAAACGAGCTCTTGCATCGCATCGCCGCCTTGGGGGTCACTATGGATTATGACCAGGTTGGGCTTAAACCCGATCTAAGAGAAATTAATTCTCCCCAAGTCACCCATCACGTTGCCGTGTTAGAGGCACAGTGCGGCGACTCTTCATCTATCTTAAGGACTAGCTACGTTCGGATTCCCGATCCCTCCAAGCCGGATACCTGTGGAGGGGAGGATGTAACTCAAGACCTGAATTTAGAATCAGGCAATGGGCTAGATTCACTGGACAACATCCAAGAATCCAAACTTCAGAGTTCGGAAACTCCTTGGCCTCTGAGTCTTAGATTGGGTGAAGTTCCGGATTTAATTCCACCCACCCACCCGAACATAAGCGATCTATCCCAAATCAGGAAAAAGCCCGAAGAAACAGTACATCATTACTGGGCAAGGTTCCTCCTGGTTATGAACAGGATAAAGGACTGCCGCGAGGAAGACGCAATCTCAATCTTCTGCAATAATTGCATGGACAAGTGAATCCTCAACGCCACAGGCCGTCGTGATCTTACACGCTTCGCTGACATGGCGACCATAGTACAAAAGTACTGTGCGATGGAAAGCGCCCGGAAAACCGAAACTAAATTTTGGGACAATCCGGCCCTGAATAGAAACCTCGTCCGAAATAAAAGGGTGCATCATCATCAGACACCCTGGTTAAAAACCAAAAAACCAAAACCCTCTACAGGGCATGGAACCATACTGGAGGGATGGCTTAATGGACCCTGTAAAATTCATAGTACAGAGGACGCCACACCAACTCATAGCCTTAGAGCATGTTGGATACTCTGGCAGGTGGCCAAAAGGGGCGAAGATCTCCTAATTCCAGAGGCCGCAGAAAGCCACCTCAGGGACTCCAGTACAGTCTTAACAGTCTTCAAGACTTTCGCATCAGTTAATATGCGAAAAAGAACACTGCGTAGCCTCGCCGAAGTCTATCAAGTAGCAACAATAAACCCATGGAGTGACACGGCTATTACTTTTAATGCCAGTGATGAACCTAAATTCCGAACAGCTCGAGCACCAGCCGCATTGGTACTCAGTCCTATAGTGGACGGCTTTCGCCTCACCAAGGTACTCATGGACGGAGGCAGCGGATTGAACCTCATTTATGAGGAAACCCTTCAAAAAATGGAAATAGACTGGAACCGTATTGAGCGAAGCGGCACAACCTTTAGAGGAATAATCCCCAGTCGGGAAGTGCGCTGTACAGGAAAAATCACACTAGATGTGGTGTTCGGCACGTCGGATAATTATAGGTCCGAAGAGGTCACATTCCAAGTGGCCCCGTTCAGTAGCGGACACCACGCTCTGCTGGGGTGGGAAGCGTTTACAATCTTCCAAGCAATACCCCATTATGGGTACATGAAGCTCAAGATGCCCGGGCCGAACGGAATCATCACTCTCGCTAGTGATCCGGACATAGCACTCCGCACCGAAAACAAGACAGCCGCATTGGCCCTTGAGGCACTGTCCAAAGCCCTAGCGGCTGAGGAACTGACTATGCTGCGCTCCACGATAAACAGGACGATGTGATACTCGACAAAAGATCCAAGTCCACCTCCTTTAAACCAGCGGATGAAATAGTCAAATTCGAGGTCCATCCAACGGACCCCAATAAAACAGCTTCCATCGGGGCACGGTTAAACCCCGATGTAGACGCCGCACTGCGAGAATTCCTATGGGAGAACTGGGACATTTTTGCGTGGCACCCTTCAGACATACCAGGAATCCCACGCAGGCTGGCCGAACACAGCTTAAATATCCTAAAAGGATTCAAACCTGTCAAACAAGCCCTTCGGCGTTTCTCTGAGCCCAAGAGACAGGCAATGGGAGAGGAGCTAGCCAAACTATTGGAGGTCGGATTCATCAGAGACATAAAACATCCGGACTGGCTAGCAAACTTGGTGATGGTACCAAATAAGGACAAATCCTGGCGCCTGTGCATTGACTTCAAAGACCTTAACAAGGCTTGCCCAAAGGATCCCTTCCCCCTCCCCCGCATCGATCAAATTATCGACGCCACTGCAGGACACGATTCGTTGTGCTTCCTCGACGCATACGCCGGTTACCATCAAATCAAGATGGTCGAGTCAGACCAAGCCGCAACGGCATTCATCACCCCATACGGCCCATTCTGCTTCAACACAATGCCTTTTAGGCTCAAAAACGTCGGCGCAACATATCAGCGCATGATTCAGACATGTGTGGCAAACCAGATCGGCAAAACAGTAGAGGCATACGTGGAAGATGTGGTCGTAAAAACAAGACATGTCGAATCTCTAGTAGACGACTTGAGGCTTACATTTGACAACCTCCGAGCATATGACATCAAGCTAAATCCGGAAAAATGCGTTTTTGGCGTTCCAGCCGGAAAGCTCTTGGGCTTCATTGTATCCGGTAGAGGAATCGAAGCAAATCCAGCCAAGATCCGAGCTTTGTCACAATTGGATATACCAAAGGACCTCAAACAAATACAAAAATTAACCGGATGCGTGGCGGCTCTAAGCCGCTTTATCTCCCGTTTGCGAGAAAAGGCGCTACCCCTCTATCGCCTCCTTCGGCGCACCGAACACTTCGAGTGGACGGATGCCGCCACGGCCGGACTCGAGGAAATAAATGCTATATTGGCAACAAACCCTATCCTGGCCGCGCCAAACATCGGTGAACCAATGCTATTGTACATTGCAGCAACCCATCAAGTTGTCTGCGCAGTGCTCGTCGTCGAGCGGGAAACGGGCGGACACAAATTCCCCCTTCAAAAGCCGGTTTACTATGTGTCCACTGTCCTCACCCCATGCAAATCACAGTACCCACATTATCAAAAGATTGCATATGCGGTATTCATGGCATCCCGGAAGCTACGACACTACTTTCAAGAGTGTTCAATCACAGTAGCATCGTAAGTACCACTCAACGATATTATAAACAACCATGACGCAACAGGCCGGATTGCAAAATGGTCCATTGAGCTCCTCCCGTTCGACATAACTTATAGGCCACGGCGATCTATCAAGTCGCAAGTTTTGGCCGACTTCGTCGCAGAATGGACGGAGTCCGAACTCCCTAAAGAGTACGGCACATATTCAAACTAGATCATGCACTTCGACAGTTCCAAAATGTTGGCCAGACTAGGGGCCGGCGTCATTTTGACGTCCCCCACAGGAGACACAGTTCAATATGTACTCCAGATTATGTACACGGACTCCAACAATGCAGCCGAATATGAGGCCCTTTTACATGGTCTCCGGATGGCAGTATCCATGGGCATTCAACGCCTAGAGGTGCGCGGGGATTCGAACCTTGCGATATCCCAAATAAATGGAGACTTCGATGCCAAGGATCCAAAAATGGCAGCTTACCGCAACGCCGTCCTCAAAATGTCAGCTCGGTTTGAGGGGCTCGAATTTCACCATATAGCCTGAGAAAACAATCAGGCGGCAGACGTCCTGGCACGCATCGGCGCAAAACGCGATGCGGTCCCCCCCAACATCTTCCTGGAAAGGCTGTTCAAGCCATCCGTAGTATGGGAAGGGGAACATGGCAATATTAGCCCGGACCCAACCGCACTGTCCGACGCCGAACAATCTGACATAATCAGAGGCTCTGCCAATGAAATCACAACCTCAGCCCACGTACTAATGGCCGTTATCGCCCTGTGGACAGAACCATTCCTAGCCTACCTTACTAGGCAGGAACTCCCAGAGGACCAAGACGAGGCACGCTGTATAGTGCGGCGATCTAAAGCCTATAAAGTCCATGAGGGAGAACTTTATAAGAAAAGCACTACCCGAGTCCTTCAAAGGTGCATCTCCGAAGAGGAAGGGCGGAACCTGCTGGCTGAAATTCATGCCAGACTCGGTGGCCATCACGCTGCAGCCCGGTCCCTTGTAAGCAAGGCTTTCCGTACAAGCTTTTATTGGCCGACGGCCCGGGCGGACGCTCAGGACTTGGTCCAACAATGCGTCGGTTGCCAGCTTTTTGCAAACCAAAGCCATATGCCACCCACCGCCCTCCAAACTATCCCCATCACTTGGCCTTTCGCGGTCTGGGGGCTTGACATGGTGGGACCCCTTAAAGGCGGAACCCACAAGAAAAAATACTTTCTGGTCATGGTGGGTAAGTTCACCAAATGGATAGAAGCCAAGCCTGTTAAGACGGCCGAATCCGGACCTGTGATAGACTTTATATCCGGGGTCGTGCACCGTTATGGCGCCCCCCACAGCATCATCACCGATAACGGCACGGACTTTACGGCCGATGAGGTAAAACTGTGGTGCAAAAACATGGGCATCAAGCTCGATTATGCTTCCGTCTATCACCCACAAACTAACGGTCGGGTCGAACGTGCAAATGGTCTCATCATGAGCGGCATCAAACCCAGATTAGTGCGGTCCCTCAAGGAATCTAACATGCACTGGGTAGAGAGCTCGACTCCGTACTTTGGGGGCTGCGGACCACGCCGAATCGCACCACTAGATACACACCATTTTTTATGGCGTACGGCGCAGAGGCAGTCTTGCCCTGCGACATAATTCATGACTCACCTCGAGTGCGCATGTATGAAGAAAGGGAAGCCGAGCTCGATCGGCAGGACAGTTTGGACGCCTTAGAGGAGGAGCGCGACGTGGCAAAAGCCCGTTCCGCATTCTATCAACAGCAGGCTCGAAGATATCAAACCAGAGAAGTGCGGGCCAAAAACTACAACGTTGGCGAATTAGTTCTACGCCTGCCGGACAAGAAAAAGGACAAGCTGAAGCCCAAGTGGGAAGGTCCCTTCATAATCGACCAAGTCCTGACTGGTGAAGCATACTGCCTGCGAGATGCGTCAGATAACCGACTCGAGCCGAACCCATGGAACGCAGCCCGTCTCCGAAGATTCTATGCCTAGCGCCGGACTCTGTGTTTGTCTCCTTCCTCTGTCCATTTTTTACATTTTCTGTCTTACATTTCTCTCCTTCCCCTCTTTTCTTTTATAGCCCTTAAAGGCTCCTCAAGTGACATGCTACTCGCGCTCATTAAACCTGGGGGCTTCTTTAACAGAAGCTTATTTACACAGGCTTCACGCCCAGCACATGTGTCAAACTTCCGCATGTACCTTTTCTTCACCATTATATGCATCGATATGACTTAAGTTTTGGCCAAGATGGGTTGCCTGGCTCTTGTGCTTACCCCTACGTTCCCGATTGTTCGGCTAGGTGGTAAAGGGAGCACCTCTGCGATTGTTACTGTCGGATCAGCCGGATGTGTACCTCAGACTGGGTGAAGCCGAAAGCTAGCGTTCTTAAGGGAATATTCGGTCGGTGAACTAAAAGATGACCTTTTTTACTTATTTATATATATGCCCCCAGATGATTTTCCTACGTTTGCAGTCCGGACATGCACTTTAGGGCATGCCTCCCGGAGAAAGGAACCCCTAACGGAACTATTCTCTCTGGAAGATGTTTCTTACTAACCATGTAATATAACATAACTCGTTGGGCACTTGTCTGATAAAGCACTAATGACCCCTACGCCTGGTCTCCATGCATATCCCGGTTCTTACATAACCGGTAGGGTATTCGGACACACTCCGGACCATCAGGTCCTGAGGTTGAAGCGAAAAGGTCGGCAACGACAAACGATCTACAATCCGGCTAGAAGGCATTACACATGTCAATTAAAAATTACATAGTCACTCTGACTGATTGTATTCCTCTTCAATACCATCTAACAGGCTGTCTAACTTACAGTCCTGCTGGGAATACTTTGCGGCCAATTCTACTTGGCCGTACACTAAGCTTACAGGGATCTCCTTCCCGTCAGGCCCCACAGGTCCGACCTCGGCCATGTGGTTTGGGTCAGACTTCGTGTACCGCGTCTTCACCATGGCCCAGGCCTCCCTAGCGCCTTGTCGGCAGGCCGACATTTTCCACAACCGGAAGCACCGCCGAGCTCCCTTAAGCTTCTCCGCAAACTCTCCAAGGCCCTCGGGCATAGAGTGGGAAGGCCAAAAGCTTGGGCAACGCCTCGCATCGCCTGCCGAACTCGCTCGTGCAGTTGCGAGAGCTCGGGAAGAAGGTCACCCGTAGAACCGGGCATCTCCTCTGCAGGACGACCCGTTAGCATACCTACAGACATTACTCTGTTAGTCGACTTCCTCGCCGAACTCTTTTCTTTCAAAGATTCGCTTAAGCACTTACTAAATATGCCGCGTCGAAGCCGCTGATTCTCCTTAGTGGAGTCCGACAGCTGGCCACGAACATCTTTAAGTTCAACGTCCAGCTTGGTGTTGGCATCCTGAAGATCATTCTTCTCCCGCCTCACCCTTGTCAGCATACTCTCACCGGCCTTTAGCCGGCGTAAGATTTGTTGCCTCTCTGGATCGAGTCCGGCGCCATCTGCAATATGATTTGTCAGATTTAGACCCACGCCGCACTTCGCAAGATACTAATCTTTCGAAGTGTATCTTACCAGAGGGGGTCTCTTTGGGCTCCCCTGCCGCGGCTAGTGCGGCCTCCAGTTGGGCTTTGCACTCTTCCAGCTCCTGGGACAGTACGGTATTCTTCTCTGTAAGAACATGCATAACAAGTGATCCTTAAATTAGTTACTCTAACTGTTTCAAGTCTCGGGGGCTACTGGTATATATATATATATATATATATATATATTTACCAAAATTTTCTTACCCGTATGTATTTTACATATTGCTCCGTGGCTCGGGCTAGACCATTTTGAGCGGCACGGAGGTACGCATCTCCCGAATTGAAGGCATCTAATGCCTCTTGGGAAAAATAAGCGTCGCGAAGAACTGTCCGGCGACGCCTGTGGTTCATGGCACTCTCCACCTCGGAATTGGTGGCAGACAGCCTGTCCGCATCCTATGTCGGAGGAGCGTCCGGTGCGCGCCTTGTGCTCGCTTCCGCTTCCGGGCCAGGCGTTGGAGCCTGGCTGGTGGAGGCGCGATTGGCAACCTCTCCGGATGTAGTCCGGCGAGGTCTCTTCGTCCTGAAGATAGCACGAACGTTAATATGCCCTGAAGGAATAACACCAGGGAAAAAGAGGGTGCGCTATACCTTTGCGCCGGCGTCTCAGCCCGGACTATATTCCTTTTTACCCCACGGGTCCCTGCGGCCCCTCGTTGGCTAGCCGCCGCAGGTTCGGCCTCCCGCCTCGGAAACCTCCCCTGCAAAACACGGTCGTTGTCAGGAAAACTGAAATGCGTGAGAATGGATTCCTTCTCAAGGGGATGAGACTCCGCTCTTTGTTACCTGGGAGGCCGGGATTAACCCTGGGTAATCAGCCGTAATGGCCACCAAGGTATTGTCCTTGCTTAGCTGATGAAACACCCTGTTGATCAGCTCCACCGATATGTCCAGATCCTCTTCGGAGTCCGGATCGAGGGACCGTTCTGGATCCTCGGGCTGTGGGGGACGGCTGTTTATATCCTTTACTTCCTGACGTAGTTCCTGCGTTGAAATCGTTAGACTACATATTTAATCATGGGAATATAAAACGGATGGGCAAGTACAATTGTCCACTTACCCAACTCGGAGGGTTGTACATAGTAAATCCGCCCTGCGGGTTGACGTGGAGGAATTCCTCCTCTTCTCCCTTGTACAAAGAGGATAAGATCTTTACTAGAGCGGCAGCTGAGGCTAGCCCCTTACGACCGTAACAGGTGGCGTCATCCTCCCTGTTAAAATCCCACATGGGGTGGCCTCTATATTGAAGCGGCTGCACCCCCCGCATAATGCATGCGGCCATGACTCCAATCATGGTTAGTCCGGAATGAGCCAATAGTCTTATCCGACCCATCAGGTGAAGGACGTCCCTGTCGCCTTCTCTCTGAGAGCTCCGCGGACGCCAGCTCAGGCGTTTCTTTAAGGGAGCACTATTGAATTCGGGGAGACCGGCCCGGATAGGATCCGGCAGCGGGACATCATCTATATAAAACCATTCCGAAGGCCAGTCCTCGGACGCCTTCTTTGGGGTTCCGGATAGATATCCGGTCCCGGCGATACGCCACACTTCGGCTCCGCCCACTTCATATATAGACCCCTCTTGAGAGCGGGGCACCAGGCAGAATAACCTCTTCCACAGCGCGAAATGAGCCTCAACACCCAAGAATAGCACGCAAAGGGCGACGAAGCCCGCGATATGCAATATAGAGCTGGGCGTGAGATGCAGCTGGAGGCCGTAGAACTCCAGAAGCCCGCGGAGAAATGGATGAATTGGAAATCCAAGTCCTATTGTTAGATAAGGGACGAGGCACACCCGCTCTCCTTTGGAGGGATTGGGGGTGCTCTCCGCTTGCTCTCCGCCATTATAGGTGGCGAGTCCGGCTCGGAGCGGGACCATATAGGCCTGAGGGACAAATCCCTTGGCCTGAAGCGACACTAGCTCGCTGTGTGGGATGGAGCACCTCTTCCAGTCTCCAGGTTTAGGACTGGAAGGGCGAGAGGAAGAGCTGCGACGGCTGGCCATGTTGGAATGGACCTTTGCTGGAGGCGCTCTGATAACTACTCGCGGAGAGGAGAAGGTGTGGTTTGGATCTGAATCCCCATCCCATTAAATAGGCGGCTCGTTTATGCGGCTAGGAGTGTGAATGTAAAAACACCCCGACTTTTCACATTCGTTTGACACGTGGAAGACGGCCATTATTGGGCGTGGAAGCCAAGGTGCGTTACATTACGAAAATCGGACATTATTCAGCAGGTACACGGAATTTGGAGAAGAACCCTCCTTGCAATGCCGAAGACAATCTGCGCGCCGGACTCGTCGTCATTGAAGCCTGGTTCGGGGGCTACTGAGGGAGTCCTGGATTAGGGGGTGTCCGGGTAGCCGGACTATACCTTCAGCCGGACTCCAGGACTATGAAGATACAAGATTGAAGACATTGTCCCGTGTCCGGATGGGACTTTCCTTGGCGTGGAAGGCAAGCTTGGCGATGCGGATATTCAAGATCTCCTACCATTGTAACCGACTTTGTGTAACCCTAACCCTCTCCGGTGTCTATATAAACCGGAGGTTTTAGTCCGTAGGACAACTTCATCATACAACAATCATACCATAGGCTAGCTTCTAGGGTTTAGCCTCCTTGATCTCGTGGTAGATCTACTCTTGTACTACCCATATCATCAATATTAATCGAGCAGGACGTAGGGTTTTACCTCCATCGAGAGGGCCCGAACCTGGGTAAAACATCGTGTTCCTTGCCTCTTGTTACCATCCGGCCTAGACGCACAGTTCGGGACCCCCTACCCGAGATCCGTCGGTTTTGACACCGACAGGAGGAAACACACCAGCCACAAAGGGGCTGGTGCGCCCCCCATATGGGCTGGCTAAATTGGAGTAGAAAAGGGGAAGGAGGAAAGGAAAAAGGGAATAGGATTCCCCCTTCCCCCTCTTCCCTTCCTACTCTGAATAGGACTAGGAAAGGGGGGAGGCGAATTGGGAGGACCTCAAGTAGGATTCCTCCTACTTGGGGCGCCCCCTTGGCTGCTGTAACGCCCCGACACCGATGTGCCAGGTGTCCTCCAGTTATTCGCTGTTGTCGCGTTGTCATTGCTTGCGTGTCTGTAACATCCCAAAATTCTAAATTTTGGAATGTTATAATAAATAGATAGATTTTATTGATTGTTTGATTGATTGTCTGAAAGTGAGTGAATTCGAAACTTTTGAAAGTTAAATGAGAGGGAATAAAAGGACTTTCCCAAACTTTCATATTTGCTTTTTATCTCCATGAATTCAAATTCTTTTCAACACAAAACCCTAGAGAGAAGATGACATGACTTCTTCCATTTAAAATGAAAAGGGTGTTTGAAAAATATTTGAATACCATTGGGAAATATTTTCCAATTCTGAAACTTTATGCAACTCAATGATTTTCACGAGAGAAGATAAAATGACTTCTTCAAATTATGAAATATGAGTTGGGAGTTTCAAAGGATCAATTTCAAGTCCTTTGGAATTAATTTTCAATTTGGATTTATTTGAGTTTTATTCAAATTATTTTTCTCCAAAAATAAAATATATGGAAATTAGGGTAACATGATTCCCTACATTAGAAAATTGGAGAAAAATTAATTTGAAATCATTTTGGTATTTTTAAAATGATTTTTGTTAGATTTTAATAGACCAGTAGCACTCTTTGTTTTATCTGAATTTGTGTGGATTTTATTTGAAATTATAAAAATGTTCATGTCGTAGAAAATCTTTTTCTGAAAATTTTGATATATTATATGCCTATATAATATTTTTAGTTATTTTGTTTTTATTATTTTTAATTGTCTGGAAATGTTAAAAAAAAACCTTTCCGCCGAACTGGGCCGGCCCAGCCAACCGGCCAGGCCACGGCCCAGCCCAGCCACCGCTCGTCCCCGAGCTCGGGACGCAGTCCCGAGCCGCCACGATGCCGCCGCCGACCTTGGCGTCCGTGCCGAGGCCGGGCTCCTCCTGCCCCTCCTCCACGCACCCGAGGCCCCGCCTCCTATAAATGCGCCGGCCCCGCCGCCCTTCTCTCTCTCCTCGTCCCGCTCTCGCGCCGCCGCCGCATCTTACTGCCGCCGCCGCCTGCACCACCGCCGCACTCCGCCAGCGTCGCCGCCCCGCCGCACCTCTCCGCGCGCCGCCGCCGCTTTGCTTTCCCGCGCGCCGCCGTCCCTGCTGCCGCCGCCCGCGCCTGGATCCGCCGCCCCGCGCCGCTGCTAGCTCCGCCGGAGCCGCTTCGCCGCCGATCCGCTGCCGCCGGAGTAACCGCCGCCGCCGCCGGTTTTTCTTTGGTGAACCGGTAAAACCCGAGAACAAAACCGCCCGGTTTTTATTTATTTTAAAGTTCGGTTTCTGTTTCGTTAGAACGGTTTATTTTTTTTAGGTTTTATTATTTAGCAGACGATCTCTGTTTAGATCTCCTTAGCGAGCGGTTTTCGTCGCGTATGCTTCTGTAGCGAACGTTCGTTCGATAGGATTTTTCTTTTTATTTTAATTTCGGCCAGGGACCCATCCGTGAATATTTTCTTTGCAGATTAGCCCCTGGTTTTCAAACGATCATAACTTTTTACTCGTTAGTCCAAATCCAACGAAACCAACGCCCACGTCTTCGTTATGATCCCCTCTATCCGGATAAACAACTTAAACATGTTTTTGAAAAGTTTAAAATTTGAATTAGATCAGATTTGAATTCAAACTTCATTTGATCATAACTTGAGTTCCGTAACTCCGTTTGAGTTGATTCTTTTTGCAAATCGAAGCTCTTGACCTAAACTTTCTGATAAGGCCAAATTCATATATTTTTGGTACTGTTAGAAATTGTTTTATGTTGCAAGAGTTATTTGCTTGGTTTTGATGTTTTCTGAATCGTCTTCTTCGATCTTTCTGATCTTTTGAGTGATTGCCTATGTGTGGTTACTATTGCTTGCTTACGATAGATTGACCGGAGTGTGACGAGTAGAGCTATCAAGAGTTTTGAGTGCGAATCATCTTCATCAACATTGCAGGCAAGTTCACACTTTGATCATACATTTTCTACAACCCAGTTTTATTGCATTAGATCAATCCTCACACATTGCATGATTAGGATCTAATTAAATTGTGGGATGGGAAGTAGATGAGGTAGTACCTATTACCTGTTTATTATCAAACCTTTGGGAGTTACTTCTACGTTTGCTTATTATGCCATGCAATGCTAGTAGACGTGGATTGGGTTTTGAGAGTATCCATGACAGATGTGAGATTGTTAATTAATGGTTTACTTAAAGTGGCAATTTAAACACACATCTGGGTGGATTGAGGCACCTGGTTATTCTAGGATTGCCTGTCTAGGCACCTGGGTAATCCAGGACTTGCCTGTTTTCTTGGACCGCCACCCAGGCTCAAAGGGATCATGAGATTATTCATACTAGAAACTTCCGTGTGCAGCCACAAGCCATTATGGGCTCTGGCATAGTTGATTAAGTTGTGCGGACTCTTAAAGTGGTAGACTAGCAGATGTAGGGGTTGTAGGTGGTACGGTCTACCCGATCGTAAGGTGCTAGCGCTTCTGAAAGACTATGTCTCGGTCATCCGTCTTCTCAAACACCATGTAGTGCGAGAAAACAAACGGAGGCGATCGAGTCTTGTGGGGAAAAGTGCGCAAACCTCTGCAGAGTATATAAACTAATCATGATTAGCCGTGTCCCCGGTTATGGACATCTTGAGGATCTAGTTCTTGGATTATCCTGTTGATCTCATCATGTTACTTTAAATGAATATTGTTGGGTTTAATGATGTTACTTAATTGGGATTGAGAATGCTGTCAACCATTCTCAATGTTCAACAACCACCATGATATTTAAATAAATTTATTCCTTTACAGTAGGGAAAACTTGGCTTTACGCAAAAAAAGCCTTATAACCATAGAGCTTTTCCACCCAGCCATATATGCATATAGTGATAGCCATTGTTCATCATTTTCTCTATGGTGTGAATTTGCCAGTACATTCAATGTACTGACCCGTTTCGGGCTGCAACGTCTCATGTTGCAGGTTTCTTACGTCGAGTAAGTGATACGTTAGGGTTACGATTTCTACACTCAACTTTGCCGTTGGTGTTGATGGGAAACCACAACCTTGTTGCTTCCGCTATTTTGGATTTGAGGTAATAGTATTTACGTTACTTTTACATGTGATTTACCTCTGTTATAAATCCTCGAGTACTGTGTGTGTCAGCATACCGATCCAGGGATGACACTTAAGCACAGAGACTTGACCCATTCGGGTCGGGTCTCTACAGTGTCATGCATTGCATATCATGTCATCATGTGCATTTCATTTGCATACATGTTCGTCTCATGCATCCGAGCATTTTCCCCGTTGTCCGTTTTGCAATCCGGCGCTCCTATGTCACCCGGTGTCCCTTTCTACCTCTTTTCGTGTGTGGGTGTTAAACATTTCCGGATTGGACCGAGACATGTCATGCGGCCTTGGTTCACTACCGGTAGACCGCCTGTCAAGTTTCGTGTCATTTGGACTTCGTTTGATACTCTAACGGTTAACCGAGGGACCAAAAAGGCCTCGTGTGTGTTGCAGCCCAACACCCTTCCAAAGTGGCCCAAAACCCACCTAAACCCTCTCCATCATATCGGTCGTTCGATCACGATCGCGTGGCCGAAAACCGCACCTCATTTGGACTCTCCTAGCTCCCTGTATCTATATATATGTGGCTCTCCCTGAATTTTCGCGCAGTCCAAACCCTAGCCATCTCCCTCCTCGCGCCACCGGACATGTCCGCGCCGCACCGGACATGTCCAGCACCGCCGGCCACCTCGCTCCGACGAATCACCTTGTGCCACGTCGCCACGCCGCCGCTCTCCACCAACCAGGCCGCGCCACGTCGCCCCCCCGCCGTACCTCCTCTCTCCTCCGCCGCCGCGGGCCCGCTCGGCCCAGATCCGGCCCGTGGGGCCCGAACCGCCGCCGCCCCGTGCCTGGGCGTCCTCGCCGCCTCGGGCGCACCGCGCCGGCCTCCCGCATCCACGACGGCTCGCCGTGCCGCCGCGTGCCTCCATCGCCGGCGAGCGCCGCCTCCTCGGCCCCGCCGCGTCGCGCCGCCACCGTGGGCCACCGCCGTCACCGCCGCCGACTCCGGCCCCCACCGCCTCCTCCTCGTTGCCGGCGAGCAGCTTCACTGACTCTGGCCACCACGTCCGTCTTCTCCGGCGAGGTTCCGGTCAACTCCGTTATGCGTGCAGCCGGATCCAGATCTGGACGAATCCCCTCGGGTTGACTTTCCCTCCAAACCCTAATTTATTTTGACATCTTCATCGCATCATAACTCTGTCATCGTAGCTCGGATATGTGCGTGTAGCATATCAAAATGTTCGTCTCGACGAGTACATCATTTCATCTCACTGCATCATTTTCATTTGAGCTCATCTTGATGCCCGAAATGCTGTTGGAAGAGGGCTATGTGAGTATTTTGTCAGATATGTTTCAGCAAATGCCATTTTGTCATTTTTGCCATGATTATTGTGTGCATGCTATGATCCTGAGCTCTACATGTGTTTTGTTATATGCCATGCCATATCTACAGGGGTGCTTGCCATGTATTTTTTTAATATTTGTGGTGACTAGCACAAGCTTGCAAAGTAGCGTAATCGGTAATGCTGATTTCAGGGACTTAGAATTTCACTAAGTCCTTGTCCTGATTTTGTCGTTATGCCATATGTTCATGTTGTTTCCTAGTGACCTGTGCCTCTTTTGAGGATGATCAGTAAGGATGATTTGTTAAAATTGTGGTGCTCTATCCATCCATGTCTTTGTTTGCTTTTATGGAGCAACCTAGCTTGAGTCAATCGAGCTCTACTTTTGCTATAAAGTGATCCTGGCAGATTGTTGACATGTTTAGCGATTTTGCCAGGGATGTTGCTATTGATCCGTGCATGCTATGATGTTGTTCTTGCCATGTCTAGCGTCTATGCCATGTCTTCTTGATGGTGTATGCTTAGTTTGTCATGCCATGCTCTGTAGTGAGTGCATCGAGCTCGTAAACATGCCTACTCGGTAACTGATTTGCATGCTCCAGTTTTTCACCAAGTCTAAATCTGTTTATGTTTTTTTGTCATGTTCACATGCATGCAATTGTATTTTCTGATCCCTTTTGGCTCAAGGTCACTAAGGGACTTTTGTTAAGTGCTTTGAGTAGCTTCATGCCATGCCTTGCTTTGCCATGATATGTTCCTATAGCATGTAGTTTTCATGCTCTAAAGTATGCTTCCTGATAATAAATCCCAGACTTGTGTTAATTTCACTAAGTCTGAAACCTGTTATCATTTGCACTTTTGCCATGCTTGTTTGAGCTAGCTATTGAGTGAATTAGCCGTAGCTCAGTGTTCATCTTTTGTTAAGCATCTTGAGTGGATCCCTGCCATGTATTTTGTTGCAATGTTTGAGTGTTGTAGCATACTTAACTTGATGCATTTAGATGGCTACTTGCTGTTTATCGCAGACCGGTGCCATATTTGTTTTGCTTGCCATTTCCAAACCGTGCATCCGATCTCGGCGATCTTTATATCGATTTCAACCGAAATCATCTCCTCTTTCCAGTGGAACTCTGGGATTTCCAAGTTGGGGCCAGGTTCATCATTCCTTTGCAAATCATGCATATGCATCGCATACCGCATCCCGCATATCATACCATGTTCATGTGTTGGTTGTTTACTATGTTGTTTGCTTCTTTCCGGTGTGCTTCTTCGGGTTGGTTCCGATAACGTCGCGTTTGTGAGGACCCATTCGACTACGTCCGTTTGTCTTCTTCATGGACTCGTTCTTCTTCCTTGCGGGATCTCAGGCAAGATGACCATACCCTCAAAATCACTTCTATCTTTGCTTGCTAGTTGCTCGCTCTTTTGCTATGCCTATGCTGCGATACCTACCACTTGCTTATCATGCCTCCCATATTTTTAAACCAAGCCTCTAACCCACCTTGTCCTAGCAAACCGTTGTTTGGCTATGTTACCGCTTTGCTCAGCCCCTCTTATAGCGTTGTTAGTTGCAGGTGAAGATTGAAGTTTATTCCTTGTTGGAACATGGAGATGTTGTTCCTTGTTGGAACATGTTTACTTGTTGGGATATCACAATATCTCTTATTTAAATTAATGCATCTATATACTTGGTAAAGGGTGGAAGGCTCGGCCTTATGCCTGGTGTTTTGTTCCACTCTTGCCGCCCTAGTTTCCGTCATATCGGTGTTATGTTTCTGGATTTGGCGTTCCTTACGCGGTTGGGTTATAATGGGAACCCCTTGACAGTTCGCCTTGAATAAAACTCCTCCAGCAATGCGCCAACATTGGTTTTACCATTCGCCACCTAGCCTTTTCTTTCCCTTGGGTAGGCCTGCCCAAGGGTCATCTTTATTTTAACCCCCCCCCCCAGGCCAGTGCTCCTCTGAGTGTTGGTCCGAACTGAGCTACCTGCGGGGCCACCTCGGGGAAACTTGAGGGTTGGTTTTACTCATAGCTAGTCTCATCTGAGTGTGCCCTGAGAACGAGATATGTGCAGCTCCTATCGGGATTTGTCGGCACATTCGGGCGGTGTTGCTGGTCTTGTTTTACCATTGTCGAGGATGTCTTGTAACCGGGATTCCGAGTCTGATCGGGTCTTCCCGCTAGAAGGAATATCCTTTGTTGACCATGAGAGCTTGTGATGGGCTAAGTTGGGACACCCCTGCAGGGATTCGAACTTTCGAAAGACGTACCCGCGGTTATGGGCAGATGGGTATTTGTTAACGTCCGGTTGTAGAAAACCTGAAGTTGACCTTAGTTAAAATACATCAACCGCGTGTGTAACCATGATGGTCTCTTTCCGGCGGAGTCCGGGAAGTGAACACGGTGTTGGAGTTATGCTTGGCGTAGGTTGTTCTAGGATCACTTCTTGATCATAGTTTCTCGAACGTGCTTTTGCCTTCTCTTCTCGCTCTCTTTTGTGTATGTTAGCCACCATACATGCTAGTCGCTTGCTGCAGCTCCACCTCATACCTTTTACCCTTCCTATAAGCTTAAATAGTCTTGATCGCGAGGGTGTGAGATTGCTGAGTCCCCGTGACTCACAGATACTTCCAAAACTAGTTTGCAGGTGCCGTTGGACCGTGCAGTTGACGCAACCAAGCTCAAGGAGGAGCTCGATGAAGATCTTGTCCTTTGTGTTGTTTCGTTCTAGTTGATCAGTAGTGGAGCCCAGTTGGGGTCGATCGGGGATCTGTGTAGCATTTGGGGTAGTCTTCTTTTATTTTGGCTCCATAGTCGGGCCCCGATTGTATCTGGATGATGTAATGCTTTATTCATGTAATTGTGTGACGTGGCGATTGTAAGCCCACTATGTATCTTTTTCCCCTATTGTATTACATGGGTTGTGTGAAGATTACCTCACTTGCGACATTGCTTTCAATGCGGTTATGCCTCTAAGTAGTGCTTCGACACGTGGGAGATATAGCCGCATCGAGGGTGTTTCAAGTTGGTATCAGAGCCTTCCCCTACCTTAGGAGCCCCCTTGCTTGATCGAATCGTTGGCGTTGTTGAGTCTGGAAAAATGTTTTGAGTCATTTAGGATTATATATATCGGAGAGTAGGACTTCTTTTTACTCCTCAGTCCCTTCGTCGCTCTGGTGAGGCATCTTGACATAGAGTTTTGACTCTTCTCTTCTCAAATTTCACTAAAAAAAATTTAGGATCACGCGGGTATCTTGGAATAGTTCCGATGGTTTTGTGACGAGAACATTGTTCTTGGTGCCTCCTGTCATTTAGGGGTTGTGGCAGTGTCCCGGGGAGTTGAGCTCCGAGGTGTTGTCGTCACAATTTTATCGTTGCAGTTCTGGAATACCTGAGATTAGGTTCGCCGACATCGAAAAACTATTTTATGTAGTTGTTGGTGAGATAACCTCGACGCCACCCAGTACTAGGGCGGGAGTTCGGGAGTATTGCCATAACTCGTATAACGGATGCTTTTCGAAGGTTGAGGTAGATGATTTCCGAAGGTTTCTTGCTTATGTGTTGAAGGATGGATACAGCTGGATGTAGGATTTGCTAGTTTTGGGTGAGATATTATGCTTCCCCTGTATCCCCAACACCTGATTGCATAACCGGAAAGTTTCGGGAGTTTATAAGTGGGAATTCAAGTAGCTCTTAGGATATCTTTCCGTCAGATGTATGATATGAAATTGAGGTTCGACGTCTAGTGGTCCGCCTATTCACGGTTGGTTTTTACAGTGGTCTCGTTGTGTCTTAAAGGGTCCTTGGCTATGCCGACTCGGGGACGCTTCATATGTCATGTGCACTGCCTTGTACATGATGGTGCTGTACGATCGAGCCTGTGTACGCCCCACCACGAAAACTTCAAACGAAATCTCTATCATATGTTTGTTCCGGCTTATTCTGCAAGCCAATCCTTTGTTTTGTTTTGAGTTGTGGTATTCGAGTTGCTTCGAAGTCAAATGTTGATCCCATACCTTCCCCAAACGGTGTTCTCATATTCCTATGTGGATACTAATCCTTCATGATAATGGAGATTGTCATGTCAATCCTTTTCAACCGGCGTGTTTTCTCTTCAAGTGGATCCAATCTTGTCAACTTCCACAAGATCAATTATCAGTTCTTCTCAACGGTGTTTGCTTCATCCGTTCCAAGTTTCCTTTTCCCCCCCCCCCCCCCTTTTTTTTCAAGGATTTAGATTTCTTAATCAAGTATCATCTTATTGATGAGAAGTCTCTCCATTCCTCCCATCAATGTTCTTACCCGGTGGTTCTCATGAAGATGTTCTACTAGTTCATCATCTTCACTCTTTTCTTCTCCGGTGGATTCAATTCAAGCTTTCGGTGTTAATCATATTCTTTTCCGTATTTCAAATGCCTTCTCATGCCGGTGCACCTTACATTCAGTCATTCCACGCTCGTTATTCAATTGTTTCGGAGTGCTCAAGATTTCTTGAAGATTCGTGTTTTCATTCCTAATCCGTTCAAGTTATTTCGAGGTTCTTATCTTATTCTAGCCATTTAATTCAACTGGCGCAATCTATCTTCTAAATCGTTTTACGGTGTTTCTTTTCAGTGGGCCCTAACCCACAAGTCTTTTTCCAGGATCTTACCTGACTCTTCTTATTTTCCCGGAGCTATCCTCAAATTTCTTTTCGAAGTTTGACGTAAGAATGATTTGTCATCATTCAAATGTTTTTCTCCAAGATCTTTCAAATTCTTTTCATCGTTGGTTCAACCTTTGTATTTATCATTTCGGAGTATCTCAACAATTCACGGTGGTGTTTCTTGTCGTCATTCTCAGATTTCGAAGACCGAAGAAGAGTTTTTCCTCCATATCTTATCTGTTCTCTCAAAGATTCATCATTCTAGGTTGTTGCCATCCTCTCATAGTTGTTTTTTTGGATTCTGAGAATTCTTTTCACCTATCCGGAGCAATTCAAGATTCTTTTCAGTTTTTTCTCCGGAGCCCATCATCTCAGAATTTATTCATTCTCAGCTTTCAGCTCTCATACTCTATGGTGCTTAAATCAAGGATTCTCTAATCAGCTCGTAATCTCTTCGTTCTCATGGATCTAAATTCTCTCAAGCATCTTCTTTTATTTGCTAATCCTTCCCGGTGTTTCTTCATGTTTTATTCGCTCTTTTTCAATTCTTACGGTGGTTCGTTCAAGAGTGCTTCTCTTTCGTTATCATACAAATTCATTCGTTGTTTCATCCTACTGGTGGTTCGTTGAAGACCTTCTCAAGTTTGATTTATATCTCTCTTAATCTTTTCAACGAGAATAAGTAGTATGCCAAATCCGTTGTTTGTCATCAATTTAATTGGTGAAGGATGAGCATAATGTAATTCTTATTCTTGTTTCATCGAGTTAATTCAATTCTTTATTCTGGAGGTTCATCGAAAAATTCTTGGTTTCTTTTGCTCATCTTTCTTTTCCGGAGCTCCAAGCTCTCTTAATTATATCGTCGTGAAGATCCATATAATCATCGCAAGGCTTCACCTTGTGTTTTCAACTCCTCTTTCTTTTTGTCTGATCATTCTTTTATTACCGAAGTTCTTCATGGAGGCTCTACATGTTGGTTCATCAAAGAATTAATTCCTTTTCGAAGTGTTAATTGAGATTCTTTTCTGAGGAGTTCAAGCATTCTTCAACTTGCAATCCGGAGTGCAATTCTTTCTACCATATCATTGGAGGTGGTATTATGTCATTCTTGATAATTTGAGTTCATGTTTCATGATTCACATGGTGTTAAGAATGAGGTATTTTAAATCCACCAATCTCTTCATTCGAGTTAACTTGGGTTATTTTTCACCTAAAGCTTTCCATAAGGATTTTGCTAATTATGGTGCTTATAAACGACCCTAGTCTTCATTTATCCTCCCGGTGAGATAAGTTTCTCGTCTTCTTGTTCATATCAATCCAATCTTTTTTTTCGTGAGTGGCAGGTTGTCACCTCATAATTTGAGATGTATTCCATAAGACCATATCAAGATTATTCTTTTCGTTGTTGGTTTTCCAACAACTCCGTTCTAGCATTTGTTGTTAGCGTGCTCTCTCAAGATCTTGTTTCACTTTGTTCATTCCATTCCATTCTTACTTTTGTTCTGGAGGCATTGTGATGTTGCTCTCTTCAACCCATCTTCTTGTTTTGTCAGGATCATGTTCTTTTCTTGGTTTATCCATTTAACCGGAGTGTTGTGTCCTTTGCTCAAGTCCTTTTTCATCCTATCAAGTCTTGCATCTCTTTTCTACTGGAGTGCTTTCAACTTCGTTCATCGTCGTTGCTTTCTTTCTTTCAAGTTGTTCAACTTTTCAAGGTTCTTTGGTTTAACTCATTTGTCAGAGAAGCAACTTAGTTTTACCGCTTATCTTCCTCTTCCGTTTTTCCCTTCGGTGCCATTCAAGATCTCGGGACGAGATCCTCTCGTAGTGGTGGAGTGTTGTAACGCCCCGAGACCGATGTGCCAGGTGTCCTCCAGTTATTCGCTATTGTTGCATTGTCATTGCTTACGTGTAATGCATTGCATATCATGTCATCATGTGCATTTCATTTGCATACATGTTCGTCTCATGCATCCGAGCATTTTCCCCGTTGTCCGTTTTGCAATCCGGCGCTCCTATGTCACCCGGTGTCCCTTTCTACCTCTTTTCGTGTGCGGGTGTTAAACATTTCCGGATTGGACCGAGACTTGTCATGCGGCCTTGGTTGACTACCGGTGGAGGGGCTCTGCCTGGGAGCTATTTCGGGCTGGTGCGGCGGCTGGTGGAGGCCCGTCCAAGGCTCGAAGTCATCAAGCGCTCCGTCTGCATTGAAGGTGCCCGTAGGGCCCTTGCCCGTGCTAAGGTGCACTGGGGCAAGCTGGATGCTGAGAAGCTTGTGAAGGACGGGCCACCGCCGGGAAAAGAGCATCGCAAGCCCGAAAATTACTATAAGGATGTTCTGAAGGGTGCCTGCCTTGTGGCGGATGAATGTTCTAGGGATGTAATTTTTGAGTGAAACTTGCTCGTTTTGTCCTGTGCGCTGAAAACTTGTTCATATGCGCTAAGCAATGCTATTGGAATTTAAAATATTACCTTCTACGCGGCTGTTTATCAATTCTGAGAGATGGCGAGTCGTCGGCTTCTGCCCCCGTGCCGCTAGTGCTGGGGTGTTTGGGGATAAACCTGAGCGCTCTTTTTCCCATGTTTGGGTCCTTCGAGGGAGGCGCTCAGCCCAATGAACAAGGCAATCGGACTATAATGCGTGAACACTCTCACTTAGCCATAGAATTCTACAATTTTAAATTTCGGCGAAGCCCCTGGTATTCAGAAGACCGAGTTCGGGGCGCTATCCACGCCTTGGCCGGACAGAGCCGGCTCCTCGCCCTAAGCGGCATAAGTCTTTAGGGACTCGAAAAACCTCTCGAACAGCGACCAGCTCTCGCTTCATCATGACAGTTAGTTTTAGCTTTCTCCACTAAGGTGCTTGACCCAGCTCAACTGGGGCACAATCGCAGTGGTTCTCCTAGTGCTACCTTAGCCGATATAGCGGAACGTAAGGCACCAAAACATAGGAGTCGGGCAAACCCAACTATTGACCCAAGACATGATTCGGAGCCGATGCATATAATGCTATAAGTTCGGGGTGCCGCACTTGTTAAAGTGTTCGGACTTCTCACACCATATTGAGGGGTACTAAAGCCCCTGGCGTATTTTGGCCGTACCAACGTGTACGGGTGCAACATGTCGTTAAGGAACATATATAAAGAAAAAAGGTAATGCAAAAATAGACAAAAGCTATGCATTGTTTATTAAGAAGGGGCTGCGATCAAAGCAGAACAATACAAATAATGCGATAAGTGAAAGGTTGGACTAGTTAACATGTCCGTTCCAGGGGCAAGCTGCGGAATAGTATGCGGAACAGGTATACTGCTCGTGATAGAGACCACCTGGAGGTTCCGTAATGCGGCGTGGCTTGTCTGCTTCCCTGGTTCTTGCATCGTTTGTGCGGCAATTGAACTGCCGAACAGGCCTTCCGAAGGATGGAGTCCTGAAAGTAAGAAAAAATTAAAAAAAACGGCAGCCCCTGGTACGGTTTAAGCCGTGTTTCGGGCGTGCCGTGATGGTGCCCCTCTCCCTGTACCCATGGTATCTCTAGAGCGTAGTTATGTATGCGAAGTACTGGCGTCGCCTTTTTGCGAGGGTTGGGGTTGGGGCCGCGTTGCTACGCCTGCTCGGATCGTGCCAGGCGGTCTTGTTGTAGGTTACTCCGGGCGCGCTTGACGGTGTCCGGTCGTTTAGTGGCCGGACTGGAGAACTGCCTGGAGAGTCTGCTTTGTACTTCCGCTGCAAGGGCCGCCGTGTGCTCCTCCATTCGGAGGGAGCGTTTGGTGTTTCCATTGACCGTAATTACTCCTCGAGGGCCTGGCATCTTGAGCTTGAGGTATGCGTAGTGCGGTACCGCATTGAACTTGGCGAATGCGGTTCGCCCGAGCAGTGCGTGATAACCACTGCGGAACGGGACTATGTCGAAGATTAACTCCTCGCTTGAGAAATTATCCGGAGATCCGAAGACCACTTGTAACACCCCGGATGTAACTTTCCATATTTGTATCCAACTCTTGCCGTTTCCGGTGTTAAGTTATATTTATTTCTCGGGTTCGGGTCTTTGTCTCCGTGTGTTGTTTTTCTTTTTCGTGCATCTCTTATCATGTCATCTCGCGCATTGCATTTGCCTACATATTCATCTCATGCATTCGAGCATTTTCC
>NC_053025.1:346549760-346576964 GCF_003073215.2 Triticum urartu
CATAGTCCAACAGTCCGGCCAAAGGATATAGTCCGGCTGTCCGGAGACCCCCTAATCCAGGACTCCCTCACTAGGTATGATCATGTTCGGTGAGAAAATCACGTTCCCGAAGGTTTCATTCTGTATGGACTCCGTTTGATATTCCTTTTCTTCGAAACCCTAAAATAGGCAAAAAAAACAGCAATCTGAGCTGGGCCTCCGGTTAATAGGTTAGTCTCAAAAATAATATAAAAGTGGATAATAAAGCCCAATAATGTCCAAAATAGTAGATAATATAGCATGGAGCAATCAAAAATTATAGATACGTTGGAGACGCATCACTAAGCTAACGCATGGGTCTTGTCCATCACATCATTCTCTGATGTGATCCCGTTCATCAAATGACAACACATGTCTATGGTCAGGAAACTTAACCATCTTTGATTAGCGAGCTAGTCTAGTAGAGGCATACCAGGGACAGTTTGTTTGACTATGTATTCCCACATGTACTAAGTTTTGGGTTAATACAATTCTAGCATGAATAATAAACATTTATCATGATATAAGGAAATATAAATAACAACTTTATTATTGCCTCTACGGCATATTTCCTTCAGTGTTTATACTCCAAAGTACCGAAGGTAATTCCTCGACCCAACAACCCGGTGTTCTCTGCAAAGGAGCCATAAGCCAGGGTTTTATACCTCTCAAGATTTCTTGATTGGCCCTCTCAACTTGACCGTTAGACTGTGGATGAGCCACCGAGGAGACGTCAAGATGAATATGCTCCTGTTGACAGAAGTCTCTCATAGCACCCTTAGACAGATTAGTGTCATTGTCAGTTATGATGCTATGAGGGTAACCAAAACGGAAGATTACTTTCTTTATGAATTGAACCGCCATTGCTGCATCACACTTGCTGACCGGTTCTGCCTCAACCCACTTGGTAAATTTATCAACCGGCACCAAGAGGTGGGATTTCTTGTCCTTAGACCTCTTGAAAGGTCCAACCAAATCAATCCCCCAGACTACAAACGGCCAAGAAATTGGAATCATCCTCAATTCTTTAGCCGGAACATGAGCCTATCGAGAAAACTTCTGACAGCCATCACACTTACTGACAGGATCCGTGGCATCAGCATGAGCCGTCAACAAATAAAATCCATGATGAAAGGCTTTAGCCACTAGAGATTTAGAGACGGCGTGATGACCACAATCACCTTCATGGATTTCCCTTAAGATCCTGTGGACCTCTTCAAGAGAAACACACCGCTGGAACATGCCCATGACACTGCATTGGTGTAACTCGCCATTGACTATAGTCATTGACTTATATCACCGGGTTATCTGTCTGGCCGGGTTAAGAATCATCTTGTACACCCAGAGATTGTCAAAGGTTTCTTTCAAATCATCCAATAGAGTCTACTTCTTCCCGGACTTGACAACAGTATCATCCACATAAACATGAACATTGGGTCCAATCTTGTTGGGGATATAACTACTGGGTATGACCCGCCCAGGAGGGGCCAGGTCATACCACTGGCGACTTAGTTAGTCACCGATCCGGACATGTTGTGTATGAGCCGGCCCGGACTCTATAAGCCGTTGGGCATCAACCTGTGTATATAAAGGGGTGACCCGACGGCAGGTTGAGGACAAGAAACAAGGGATCGAGAACTAGGTCAAGCGTATTCTCTCCCTGGAAATCGAAATAGAAGCAATACAACTCCAAACGGGAGTAGGCCTTTACCTCGTTGTGAGGGGCCGAACAAGTATAGACTCTCTGTGTCCTTTGTCTCGATTAACCCCTTCAAGCTAACTACGTCGTGATGGCTCCACATCTAAGTCCTTTTGCTAGGGCATCTGCCACGTTAAATCCATGATAGTTGGCGCCCACCATGGGGCCAGCGCACGGTGGTTTCGAGTTCTTGAAGGGCAGCTTCCCAGGGCTCAAGGGATACGCCGTGGCCGGATGACCAAGAGTCATCGCGGAAAACTCTACATCGACGATGCAGGCTGGGGTCCCACGGCTGACTCAATCGAGTACGGGTACCGGGTCCCCTTCGACAGAATCCACGTCTTCATCGGCAAGATCGGCGAACCGGGCCCTGAGCCAGACACCTGCACTGACATCATCAAGACGGCTCAGCATGCACGACCCGCCAAGGTTCCAACCGCTGTGAAGCATGCCTTTGTTGGGTTCATCCATGGGGCGGAATTTGAGGAAGGATTTTGTGTCTAGTGGTGAGACGGCCATCCACTCTGATGGTGAGTCATCAACCGGTGAGACCAATTCAATGCATCAATTACAGGACGGCCGACTTGGGGGCTATTCCGATGGTGACAGTATTCTGGACCCCCATGAGCCGCCGAACAGGGTTGCAATCTTCATGGCCGGTACACAGCCGGTGCTCAGCTCGAAGACCGCCACAACCATGACCTCCGTCTCAACGGTTGCAGCGACGGCCGGGGCTAGCAGCCCTGCGCGCCCGCCGGCTCAGGTTCTGACCGAATTGCTGAATGCTTTGGTGGCTTTGATGGGGGTGGAGGTGACCCCAGACACTCAAGAACAGCATAAGGTGGATGTGGCGAAGCTACGAGATGAGATGGCTCAAGCCAAGGAGGAGCTGGCAACTGAAAACGCTAGGATGGCCACGGAGCGAGCTGCTTTGGACGCTCGGGCACAACGGATTCATGCAGAGTCTTTCCGGCTTACCATGGATCAAAACTCTTCAAATGTCATCATGAGAAGGAGGCACCTGAGTCGCTTACCTCTAGAGTACGATGCAAGAAACCTTTTCAACACACCTGGGCATGGACCAGTTGTTGGAGATATGCCCTAGAGGCAATCATGTATGATGATATTTCCTATGTGTTTATGAATAAAGATAGTCCTTGGACATTATCAATGATGTGTATCAACAAGTACGTGACTTGTTTGTGGGACTAAGCATCGTGTGGGCTGTGTGGACTGTCCTAAACGGTCCCTAGTCGAAAGGGCTGTGTGGACGCGCAACCAACTAGACTAGCATATAACACGGTCGATGGCTTGGTCTCACTAGCCATGGGGCACAAAGACGCTAACCGGATAATATGGACTTGGAAGGATCTGGTCGGATTCGACGTAGTCAGATCCGAGTCGAGATAAGGTCCGAGTCGGAGAGACCCAACTATGAGACGCAACGATATGTCATCTTTGAGTCTCTAGTACAACATACGTTCTATGTACTAAGACCTAAGCTGGCGCATGTACTCGGGATGGTGACAGACTTTGGGCCAACCAAATGCTACTCCGTGACCGGGTAGTTACAAAGGTAGGTTTCTGGCTTGTCCAGACCCATGCTACGAGACATGGTCAAGCAAGATGGGATTTGCCCCTCTGATAAGGAGAGATATACTCTGGGCCCCTCGTGTGATCCGACCAGGATAAGCATGGCCATGTGACAAAGATTATGTGATAATCTTGTTTGTGGTCGACATCACTAGAACGAGAAAGGGGTTGGGCTAGCACAAGGATGATAGACTCGCCTTGAGCCCGACAACATATATCATGTGGCAAAAGGAATGGAAGTATGATGTACAGGTTCGCCTAACCAGCTTCATAGTCTTCTTGGTGTTCGGCATGCCTTGCTAGGGGCCGCTACCAACCATACAGTTCGGAGGTGATCCGAACTGCGACCAAGCCGGCTTGAACCTAAGGGCTCGCGCGCTTAAGGGAAGGAACCTATGAGGTCGGATCTGAGGACACTGGGCGGATGTGATCCGAGCTGTATTCGGATTGTGGCCAAGTAGACTTATGGGGTTTACTGTCCGTGCGAGGCCCAAGTGTTGAGCCCACGACGGATGCCTATATAAAGTGGATGTGTCGCACACTCATGGATTGATCGCTTCGCGTTGTCACTAGGGTTTGCATGTGTTGCGAATAGACACCTCCACTCGCCGCCGGTTGTGTGATCATACCTAGCAGTCCGCCGCACGATGTTCCTCCTACACGCACAGATACCATTAGAGGCGGTGCACCTGCGCCGCTCCGGCGAACTTGTACGTAGGATCCGGCGACCAGCTGTTCGAGGGAGATTGGACGAGGAGGAGACGATTCACGTGGACGCGCTGCCCCAACTCTTCTTCTGCTGCACGACACTGCGCGTCTAGTGGTAACGAACTGTGATCCATCTCCCGTAGCATGTTCTTGGTTGTTCTGCGCGTAGGAAAATTTTAATTTGCAGTCGATGCACCCTACTAAAGAACCCAACACCAGTGACCCGCCCATGGTGAACCGGGCGGTTGAGGCGCACATGACCAGAGCATCGGTTCAGTCGCGTACTATGGATCTGCCTTGTTTGGATATGACTCCGCCTCAGCATTTTCCGACACCGTTGGGTCATTATTCTAACCCTCTCGATAATATGATCGCTGCGGCAACATGATTGGCGGCTCTCCCCATTGAAGGTGAGTCTCCAGCTGTGATAGAGACGCGGAGGACCAGGGAACTTCTTCAGAGAGCAATGGCTCAACAGGCGGCTTATTTGTACAACTGTCAAAGGATTCACTCGACCCCTCGTCTGAGTCAAAGTTACAGTAGACATATTGACTCGCCAGCAGTTTCAAGTAGTGAGCAACACCATAACCAACCTCGTAGCCATGACCCGCTGCGCGATGGTGTCGATGCCCAGACTTTGGTGGATCAGGGTAGGGCGCGTCGGGAGGTTGAGTTGGCAGCTCAACTAGCGGCTCAACAGTAATCTCTGGTTTATCCGTCAACGTCTGTGGTGGCAGGAGTGACCTCTAGAACCTTGGGTGTGCCATGTTTAGTGCCATCTCTGCGCAACGAGCGTTTGCCTAAGTATTTCAAGGGCCCTCGTAAGATGCCTAATTACACTGCGGATCAGCCCCCAGAGGCCTGGATCGAGAGTTACGAGATAGTGGTGGAGATGTTGGATTTTAATGATGTGACATGTGCCAAGTACTTCACCATGATTTTGGATGGACCGGCACATACTTGGCTGAAATGGTTGCCCGCTAATTCAGTCAGGTCATGGGCTGAGTTGAAGGCACATTTTATTCAAAATTTCAAAGACACATCCAACCAGCCTATGTCGATTCTTGATCAGGATTCTTGCGTCCAGGGTGAGGGTGAATCAACAACTAATTAGGAGCGCCAGATCTCGGCCGTTATACATTCATCAGACAATATCAATGCTGGTTCAGCGGTCCTGATGTTGGAGAAAAATTGTCGTTTCCTTCCCCTTAAGCAGAAATTGGGGCGGCTTAAACATCACTGCAATGATATGGGAGAGCTCATGGCGGCTCTCGTCAAATATGCCGACTCTGATAGTACTAAAGACCCTGAGTCTGATGAGGAAAAGACTGGTAAGGGAAAGAAGAGAGGTAATACGAAAGGGCAGTAGCATAATACGGCAGAACAAAGTGGCAACGGTAAGCGCAAAGCTGAGGGTAGTTTAGAATTTGTGGCCAACACCAATACGCAGAACAATAATCAGCGCCGTAAGGGCAAGCCGCCCCGGCTTGGAGGCTCAAAGTTTAACATTGAGGCGATGATGAATCAGCCTTGTCCAAAGCATGGTACGCAAGAAAAGCCGGCCAATCATCTATGGAAGGATTGCTTCACCATGAGGGAGTATAGGAATTCCAATTTTTGCTATAATAATCATGGCCCGAATGGCGGCTTAGGGCCCGGCTCTCACGGGCCTGACTTTGGTGGTGGCGGCTCAAAATCCTGTTTCCAGGGCCAAGGCATTCAAGGCGGCTTCAATCAACAATCTAGTCAAGGGAATCTGTAGCAGCAGTCGGGTTATCAGAGTAATCCAAAGCAGTTGAATAGTGGTCAGTATCATGTGTTTACCACAAGTTTATGTAAACGAGACCAGAAGGTTCATAAGAGGGCAGTCAACGCAGTTGAGCCGGTAATACCTTGATACTTGCGATGGTCCAAACATGCTATTGTGTGGAGCCGTGAGGATCACCCGCCTCGGGTTGACAATCCGGGTCACTCGGCTTTGGTGGTTGCGCCTCGGGTTGGAGGTTACAAGTTCACAAAATTGCTCATGGATGGAGGCAGCAGCATCAATATCCTTTATTATGATAACTTCCGCCATATGAATTTAACTGATAAGGATCTTAAGCCATCCTCTACTATTTTTCATGGAGTGGTGCCTAGTAAGTCAGCGTATCCAGTGTGTAAGATGGTTTTGTAAGTGGCCTTTGGTGATGATCGTGACTACAGAGCTGAGACATTGACTTTCGAGGTGGTCAAGATCCATAGCCCCTATCATGCTTTGTTCCGGCGGCCGGCTTTATGCTAAGTTTATGGCAAGGCCTTGTTATGTTTATCTGCAGCTTAAGATGCTAGGTCACAAGGGCACCATCACAGTACAAGGGAACAGGAAGATAGCCTTAGAGTGTGAAGAGGGCGATGGTGCTTATGCCGAGTCTGTTTGTGCAATAGAAGAGTTGATGTTTTACAAGGATAATCTTGACCCGACAGATATGACACCTTTGAAGAAACCAACCACGGAGCATGACCCTCTGTTGAAGTTTAAATCAGCAGATGACACTAAGTTGGTTGATTTTGTTCCTGACGACTCATCCAAGCAGTTCAATATCAGTGCTAATCTAGATCCGAAATAGGAAAGCACGCTCATCGGGTTCATCCATGAGAACCGGGACATCTTTGCATGGAAGCCTTCAGACATGCCAGGTGTACTGAGGGAACTCGCTGAGCACACTCTCAATATTGTTCCAAAGGTTAAACCGATCAAGCAATTCCTTCATCGCTTTAATGAAGAGAGGCGTAAGGCCATTGGTGAAGAAGTGGCCTTGGATCTTGGCAGCTAGGTTCATTGTTGAAGTTTTTCATCCTGAATGGTTGGCTAACGCAGTACTGATGCTTAAGAAAAATGGCACTTGGTGCATGTGTGTGGATTACACAGACCTTAATAAGGCCTGCCCGGCTGATCCTTTTTCTCTTCCTCGTATTGATCAGATTATTGATGCTACGACGGGTTGTGAGCGCTTGAGTTTTCTGGATGCTTATTCCGGGTATCTTCAGATCAAGATGGCTGTTAAGGACCAGGAGAAGACAACCTTCACCACTCCCTTTGGAGCCTTCTGCTATGTGTCTATGCCTTTTGGAGAGTGCCTAGGCGACTTACCAGCGGTGTGTTCAAAATTGCCTTCATGATCAGATTGGACGCAATGTTCATGCTTATGTGGATGATATTGTTGTGAAATCCAGGAAGAAGGATACCTTGATAGATGATTTGAAAGAGACCTTTGACAATCTCCGGGTCTACAAGATGATGCTTAAACCCGGCCAAGTGTGTTTTTGGTGTGCCAACAGGCAAGCTCTTGGGTTTTTTGGTTTCTGAAAGGGGCATTGAAGCTAACTCGGAGAAAATCAAGGCTATTACCTCTTTGGCTAAACCGGCGTGTATTAATGATGTTCGGGCGTCTGGCGGGTCGTATTGCGGCCTTTAAGCTGGTTCATAAGCCGGTTAGGAGAAAAAGATATCCCTCTGTATCAGATGATTGAGAAAACAAATCACTTTGTCTAGAATGGCTGCTGATCAGCATTCGAGGCATGAAAAAGCAGTTGGCTGAGCCGCCGATCTTGTAGTTCCTATTGATAAGGAGCCATTGTTGTTATATGTGGCTGCTATGGCCGAGCCGTCAGTGTGGTGATTGTGGTGGAACGGAAGGAAGGAGGCAAGGAACATCCGGTTCAGCACCTAGTTTATTATATCAGTGAGGTACTCATTGAATCCAAGCAGAGGTATCTGCATTGGTAGAAGCTGGTATATGGGGTGTTCATGGCTAGTCGTAGGCTCAGCAATATTTTCCTTGGTCATCCCATCACTGTGGTTAAGTTCTGTTCCTTTAGGGGATATTATTCCAAAACAGAGAGGCCAGGTCGGGTAGCCAAGTGGGCCATTGAGCTTGGACCCATGGTTTTGAAATAATATGCCTCGCACAGCCGTCAGTCCAAGCACTTGTGGATTTCATCAATGATGGACACAATTGCAGATGCTGAGGAGAAGGCAGAATAGCACATAATTGGAACTATTCACTTTGATGGATCCAGGCAGTTGGAAGGCTCTGGGGCTGGAGTTATTTTGACTTCCCCATGAGGTGATAAGTTTTGTTATGTTTTAAGGCTGATGTTCCCTTGTACTAACAATGCAGCTAAGTATGAAGACTTTCTCCACGGTCTTTGGATGGCTAAGGAGATGAATCTAAGCCGGGTAAGGTGCTTTGGCGACTCAAATTTGGTGGCTCGGCAAGTTTCAGGAACTTGGGATTCTAAAGACCCACTAATGGCGGCTTACCGTCGAGAGGTTGATGCTATTGCTGGTCATTTCGAAGGTTATCAAGTGGAACATGTTGATCGTAGGAAAAATGAGGCGGCTCATGCTTTGAGCCAGCTAGGGTCCCAACGTAAGCCGGTACCACCTAATGTTTTCCTTGATATTCTGCATAACCCTTCAGTAAAATTGCCTATGGAGGAAGATCTTGCTATTCCTGACCCGGAGGCACAGTTGGTGGTGGCTCTTCATGCTATTCTTGGTTGGACAGTTACATATTTTGCTTATATGACCCGGGGTGAGTTACCTGAAGATGAAACATTGGCCTGGCAGATAACCGGACGGTCTAAGTCAATGACTATTGTCAATGGAGAGTTGCACCGATGCAGTGTCACAGGGGTGTTTCAACGTTGCGTTTCTCTCGAGGAAGGCGTGAGATTCTATGAGAGATTCATGAAGGAGATTGTGGTCATCATGTCGGCTCTAAATCTCTCGTGGCCAAGGCTTTTCGTCATGGTTTTTATTGGCTGACGGCTCATGCTGATGCAGAGTTTTTGGTCAGCAAATGTGATGGTTGTTAGAAATTTTCAAGACGAGCTGATGTGCTGGCTCAAGAATTGAGGATGATTCCAATTACTTGGCCGTTTGCAGTCTGGGGGTTGGATATGATTGGAACTTTTAAAAGATCCAAAGATAAACAGACCCACCTCTTGATGGCGGTTGACAAATTTACAAAGTGGGTTGAGGTAGAGCCGGTCAGTAAGTGTGACGCGGGGATGGAGGTTCAATCCATCAAAAAGGTGCTATGAAAGAATTATGTCAACAAGAGCATATTCGTCTTGATGTATCATCGGTGGCTCACCCCCAGTCCAATGGCCATGCAGAAAGAGCCAATCAAGAAATTTTGAGAGGTATAAAACCCCGGCTTACGGTCCCTTTGCAGAGGACGCCAGGTTGTTGGGTTGAGGAGTTACCTTCAGTACTTTGGAGTATCAATACCACCCCCAATAGATCTACGGGTTACACGCCTTTCTTCATGGTTTACAGAGCAGTGGCGGTTCTCCCTAGTGACATTCGTCACGACTCGCCCCGTGTGGCGGCTTATCTTGAAGCTGATGATGAAAAATCACATCAGGATGCTATTGACCTGTTGGATGAGGAGCGTGACCTTGCGGCGGCTCATTCTACGACTTACCAGCAAGATCTCCATCGTTATCATAGCCACCAGGTTAAAACCATGACCTTTCAAGAAGGAGATTTGGTGCTCCGACTCATCCAAGATCAAACTGACATGCACAAGATATCCCCACCTTGGGAAGGGCCCTTTGTGGTCAGCAAAAATCTGAACAATGGGTCACACTATCTTATCGATGTTCGAGACCATAAGGACTCACGCACGTCGGAGGAGGAGACCCACCAGCCGTGGAATATTGCTCATCTTTGGCCTTGTTACACCTAAGCCACTGGCTCTTGTGATGTACATATTTTTACCAATGTATATATATTAATGACTAGTATAATAAAGCCGACATCCCTGATATTTCAGGGCCTCTGTCATTTCATTTCTAAAATCTAAGTCTTTATTGTCTCTTCATAAGATCACTTAGGAGCTTCTTGCTCATTGAGCATAGCTATGACTACCCTCTTGATCCGGCTTGTATGCCTTGATTGCACAATGGATGGGGGCTTCCTTCTCATTGAGCATAGATATGACTACCCTATTGATCCGGCTTATATGCCTCGAATGAAATATTACTTGGGGGCTTCCTGCTCATTGAGCATAGCTATGACTACCCTACTGATCCGACTTACACTCCTGGAATGAAATATTACATGGGGGCTCCTTGTTAATGAACAGAGCTATGTTGTCCCTTGTAATAGGCTTGGACGCCAGGTGTATTCACCAAAAATTTGGGTTATCCTGCCTTTGTTTGCTTGGCACTCCGACCAGGTAATCCTGGAATGACTCGTCATACTCTTGACAATCAATCTTATAAAGACCTTGAATTTGTCAAAGTTAAAACGACGATTGGTCATGTGAGGTCCGGCTTAAGGGTTTGCATTTAGTTTTAACTCAGAGACTGTGCCGCCCTTGAATAGCACTTGGCATTGAGGCTTGGCAGCCTATGAACACCTTGTTTTTCTGATTTATATTTGCGTTGAACATTTTTTGAGATTCATCTTTGGTACTACGGTTGAAACTTGATTAGGGCCATGTTGCCTTATGATTTATATATGAATCTATCCGGAGTTTTGTTAACCTGGCCTAGCTTTGGACTTTAAGTCGCCAGTATGATGATTATGTACTTAGAGTTCTGTGCTCTAAGTTTTGGGATGTTACCCTTCCTACATATGGCGTTGTAAGCTGGCGGTATGAATAAATTGAACAGGGCATTGTGCTTTAAGACTTTGGGCTATTACCCTTACTGCACGTCGCATGATAAGCCGAAAGTATGAATAAATATCACAGGTATGATATTTATTTTGCTGTAATTATATGAGGTTTTTGATAAACCCTCCCTGGCTATGGACTATTCAGTCACCAGTGGTTTTTATGTGGGGTATTGTGACCCGCCCTGGGGTAAACCGCCATGGCACTTGTTATCTGCTTATGTGCAGGAAAAATGGATAAGCATGGTCTGCATAATTAATGATATTATAAGCTTAAGTGGCAGATCTTCAAATGACATATCGGCAGTGTTATGGAAATAAACACACATGATGGCATAACAGATCATGGTTTTTCAACTAGCCTATTACAAGGCATCATATGGCCACAAAAAAATAAGTATTTTTGAGACACACAGCATCCAAATGCTATGGTTGGTAAACCGGCTCATGAATTAAGACTTCTAGTCTTGGCTGGTCGAAGCTTTCGGGTCATCCTGCACTGCTTCTTCTTCTCCTTGGTTACCCATTGACTGGAAGTCAGACATAGCCTAGTTGATACCGGCCAAAGCTCTAAACATAGCCTCGTCATCTATAAGACTTGATGGATCAATGTCAGGAGCGAAGGTGTACTTACGAGTCGGCGGGATGAGATCCACCTCCTGATGAACCGGTGCCTTCACCTTCTTGTTCTCAGCATCATAAGCCGCCTAATATTGGGATAGATCTGTGTCTTCGGCCAGCTTGCTTGCTAATGGACGCATTTCCCTTGCTATTTTTGCAAAATCATCTGCGCTAAAGGGAGACCCATCTTCTTTTACACTAGGGCTGCCATTGGCCAAATCTTCTGGATCAAGATCTGCTTGCCATGCCTTCGCCTGGCTTAAGGCGGTCATGGCGCCGGCTCTGGCGGCTGATCGCTTTAAATCTTCAATTCTTTGGGGTAGCACCAATAGCTTCTCCAGTGTTTCCTTGATGAGGGAGGGCGGTTGTTTCTTATGAGTAGTAGCAGAGAGCACCAGTGTATAGCTGCTCTACCAGAGTATAGACAGCCTTAAGCTTGATGGGCATGTCTGAACCCAGCTTGGCGCTTCGGGAGCCTACATCAATAAAATTCTTGGTAAACATGCAGATGATTATGATATATTGTTTGTGTAAAGGGGAGTATTTTTTGCTACTTACCAAAGATGGCCGATGTCATGCTGTTGATTTGATGCCGTAAACCAGACAATTCGTCAGTTGCTAGTTTAAGTGCTGCTTCAGCATCCTCTGCTCTTTTAATAGAGCTGCCTTCTCGGTCTCCCAACCGGTTTTATCAGTAATGAAGTTTTGTTTCAATTGCTCAATGTTTTCCAACGTAGTATTTAGCTCTGATTTGGCTTTTGAAGTCTCAGATTGTTGGGTTTCAATGTTGGCCCTCAGATCATTGACTTGGGATTCCTTTATGCTTAATTCAGCCTGCAACATGAATAAGATAGGAAGCATTATGATCATGTTATTTGATGTCCCAAGCATAATACAGGTATTTCACTTGGCACTTGGGGGATAATGCATATTGGTCTTTTTTGAAAACAATTCTATGATGACTCGGCTACACTGCTATGACTATAGCCGACTCATGGGGGCTACGCAGCTGGATTTTATTCATAGTAATGGTGATAAGTCCCTGCTTATTCATGATGATTAAGCCGGCCCTTGGGGGATACAGGTGCAAAAAAATTTGTTGTGACTTGAAGATCCGGCTTAACTTGTCAGTATAAGCCGGCCCTGGCGAGCTATGTATGTGAAATTATAAGCCATATTTTGAAGACCCGGCTTTAGCTATACAGTTTAAGCTAGCCCTTGGGGGCTACTTGTTGATTCTGCAGTTCTAACAGGCTTTGACATGGATATCAAGTTCAACAAGAATGTTTAAAATCTACAACATATTCAAAATTATCATATCCAGTAGACTTGGCGTCTGAGATATATTTCTATGAAGAAGATGATTGTGTTTACCTCAAAGCGCTCCTTCATCAGGTTGACCAAGCTAGCTTCAAAGTCACGGCTGGTGTGGAGGCGGTTCAAATAGCCTGCATGAAGCTCCTAGGCATTAAATTGAGCATAGCTCTCCAAATTCAAATTCCACTTGCCCTTATCAACACCAGAAAATTCTTGTTTGGCACTGTGTTTTGATAGGACAATGCCTTGCGCACCACCACCAGATTGGCCAACCACGTCGGATGGAGCACTCCTCTCACCAAACCTGCCGCTTCCAATTTCCTGATCTCCTCTGTGATGAACTCATGTCGTTCCAAATCTTGCTTCCTGACCTTCTGCTTGACGGGTCACGCATGGGGACAGACAGCAAGGTGGTGCTCAATCACTTCCCACGGAACGCCGGGGATGTCGGATGCTTGCCACGCAAACACATCAACATTCGCCCGCAGGAAAGTGACAAGCGCGCTTTCCTATTTGTCGTCGAGGGTGGAGCTTATGGTGAAAGTCCCTCCCGTGCCATCGTCCTTGACAGACACCCTCTTGGTCTCTGGTGGTGCAGCTCTGGATTTCTTGCTCTTGCTGGTAGAGCTCTCGGGCATGTCCTCGACGGTAGCACAGCATTCCGAAGAGGTGCGCTTGCCGGAGTGGGTGCGAGAGGTCTTGTCGGTCTTCTTCTTCCCTCCCGGGGCCTCAACGGCAGGAGCAGATGCCTTGGCGGCAGCTGCTGCAACTACTTCTCGATAGAGTTGGTCAGCGCAGATCAGCACATCCTTCTTGTCGGAAGGGACAGTGATGATGGTCATCGGCCCAAGCATCTTTAGCGTATTGTAGGCGTAGTGCGACGCCACCATGAACTTGGCTAGTGCCGGGTGACCGAGGATCCCGTTGTAGGGCAAGGGGGTCTCGGCCACATTGAAGACGATCCTCTCCGTCCTGTAGTTCAACTCACCTCCGAACGTCACGGGCAATGTGACCTTCCCCTTCGGCTGGCTCCTTCCCGGGCTGACCCCTTGAAACGTACCCGTTTCCTCAAGGTTTCCATCAGGAATTTGCAGCCTTTTGATCACGACGGGCGAGATCAAGTTCAGGCCGGCCCCACCGTCAACCAGCATCTTATTCACCTTGAGGTTGGTATCCTTGGGGAGACCAACAATGACAAACACCCGACCGCAGTCGTGCGGTCAGGGTAGTCCTCGGCATCAAATATGAGGGGCGTGCTAGACCACTTCAGTGGCTTCTGAGTGTCAAATGATGGATCTGCTACTGTAATCTCACGCGCCCACTACTTGAGTTGGCGGTGAGAAGTGTGCAGCGAGGCGCCACCATCGATGCACATGGCCACCGTAGCCTTCTGGAACTCATGCTCACCGGACTTGTCGTCCTCGTCATGATCACCGTCTTCCTGCTTCTTGTCGCGGCCCCGGGCGGGCCTCTCTTGCTGGTTATCCTTGCCGCGGCGACCTCCTTGGCCGCCACGCTTCTTGCCGGATCCTTCGGCACCATCCCGACCCTTCTCCTTGTCCCGCCTCTCATATTCGGCTTTTTGCTTTTCAGCAAGCAGCTTAACTAGTCGGCAGTTCTGGAGGTCGTGGCCTTTGGTGCGGTGGATCTTGCAGTACTGCTTGTCGGAGCCCCCTGGCTTGTCGGCAGCCGCCAAGGCCCGGCAAGCGGCACACCCGGCAATCTCCTTGGCGGGGTCGTCTGCCTTGGCCTTCTTGGCGGCGCTGGTGTCACCGGATCCCTCGACGGCAAGCACGGTCTTGTCCTTGCGTTTCCTATTGCGACGCCGGCCCTTCTTCATCGGGGCGGCGGCGTCTTCGTCGGTAGAGTCGGTTTCCGCATCGGCGTCTACGCCGGGGTACTTCCTTCCCTCTTCAGCCCGGGCACATCTATCGGCTAGAACGTAAAGTTCGGCCACATCCTTGACCTTGTTCATTGCCAGCTCTTCACGCATCTTGCGGTTACACACGTTCTGATGGAATGCGCTGATCACGGCGGCAGGATGAACATCCGGGATGTTGTATTGCACTCGGCTGAACCTCTGTATGTACTTGCGCAGGTTTTCACCTTACTTCTGGGGAATGATATGCAAATCACTCGCCTGGCCATGAGCTTGGTGGCCTCCTGTGAAGGCACCAATGAACTCGTGGCACAGATCTAACCAAAAAGAAATGGAATCCACCGGCAAGTGCATCAACCAAGACATGACATTGGGTTTCAGGGCCAATGGGAAGTAATTGGCAAGCACCTCGTCGTCACAAGCTCCAACGGCTTGCATCGCGATGGTGTCGATGCTGAGCAACTCTGACGGGTGGGTCTTGCCGTCGTACTTCTCGCTGATGCCAGGCTTGAACATGCGGTGGGATGACCACTGGAACTGCCGCAGCTCATGGGTAAAGGCTGGGCAACCCACCTCATAAGGTAGGCCGCCGGAGCCTCCCGGTGCTGGGTGGTCCATAGCGGGCCCTGCCCGCCTGTCTGACTGGTGGCGCGTATCGCGCCGGCGCTCGATGCTGGTTCGAGCGTCTTCATGGGCTCGCTCCTGAAGAACCTAGCGTTGATCGCGGCGGGTCCATGGGTTGGACGACGCTATGGAAATGTCAACACAAGCGTCATCACGACGGACCGACATCCGCGGTGGCTGGCATGGAGGAGGAGAGTGCACCGTGGCCGCGGCGCCTTCGGCCCCTCCACTTCCAGCATGCAGTGGCTCGACGGAGCGCTGGCCTGAGGGCCCCGTCGGCCGTGGCTCGTCTTTGTTGGCGGCGCTGACGAGGCTCTGGATAGTGGCTCTCCACTCGCCGAGCTTCTCTGCGGCGGGAGGGAAGTCCAGGAGCAGCTGCGCGCGCACCAAGGCTTCTGCTGGCATGGGCGGCAGTGAAAGCTGCATGGACTGTGGCGCTCCTCGACTTCTAACCACGTTAGAAGGAGCTTTGTCACGGCCCAGCAGCTGTGCGCCGTCCTCGCTAGCACTTCGGCGGGCATGCTGGCCTCCTTCGTCCCGCGGATGATGCACATGAATCTTCCCACGGTGGCGTCCAGGTTCACCGGCGTGGTGACGCTGCTCGTCGCGCACAACCTGGGAAGATCGCGCTGTGGGCGCCGGAGTGGCCGTCTTGGAGGTCGCTGATACGTCTCCAACGTATCTATTATTTTTAATTGCTCCGTGCTATTATATTATCTATTTTGGATGTTAATGGGCTTTATTTTATACTTTTATATCATTTTTGGGACTAACGTACTAACAGGAGGCCCAACCCAAATTGTTGTTTTTTCCCTATTTTAGTGTTTCGAAGAAAAGCAATATCAAACGGAGTCCAAACGGAATGAAACCTTCGGGAACGTGATTTTCTCAACAAACATGATCCGGGAGACTTGGAGTGTGCGTCAAGAAACGATCGAGGAGGGCATGAGAAAGGGGGGCGCCTACCCCCCTAGGCGCCCCCTCCACCCTCGTGGCCCCTCGTTGCTCCACCGACATACTTCTTCCTCCTATATAAGTCCACGTACCCCCAAACATCCAGGGGCTGCACGAAAACCTAATTCCACCGCCGCAACCTTCTGTACCCGAGAGATCCCATCTTGGGGACTTTTCCGGAGCTCCGCCGGAGGGGGCATTGATCACACAGGGCCTCTACATCAACTCCATGGCCTCTCCAGTGATGTGTGAGGAGTTTATTTCAGACCTTCGGGTCCATAGTTCTTAGCTAGATGGCTTCTTCTCTCTCTTTGGATCTCAATACAAAGTTCTCCTCGATTCTCTTGGAGATCTATTCGATGTAAGCTTCTTTTGGCGGTGTGTTTGTCGAGATCTGATGAATTGTGGGTTTATGATCCAGTTTATCTATGAGCAATATTGATTCTTCTCTGAATTCTTTTATGTATGATTGGTTTATCTTTGCAAGTCTCTTCGAATTATCAGTTTGGTTTGGCCTACTAGATTGATCTTTCTTGCAATGGAAGAAGTGCTTAGCTTTGGGTTCAATCTTGCGGTGTCCTTTCCCCTGATAGCAGGGGCAGCAAGGCACGGTATTGGGCATCGAGGATAAAAAGATGGGGTTTATATCATATTGCATGAGCTTTATCCCTCTACATCATGTCATCTTGCTTTTAGCATTACCTCTGTTTATGAACTTAATACTCTAGATGCATGCTGGATAGCGGTCGATATGTGGAGTAATAGTAGTAGATGCAGAATCGTTTCGGGCTACTTGTGCGGACGTTATGCCTATATACATGATCATACCTAGATATTCTCATAACTATGCTCAATTCTATCAATTGCTCGACAGTAATTCGTTTACCCACTGTAGAATACTTATGCTCTTGAGAGAAGCCACCAGTGAAACCTATGGCCCCCGGGTCTATCTTCCATCATATTAATCTTACAATACTTAGTTATTTCTTTTGCCTTTTATTTTACTTTGTGTCTTTATCATAAACACCAAAAATATTATCTTATCATATCTATCAGATCTCACTCTCGTAAGTGTCGTGAAGGGATTGACAACCCCTTTATCGCGTTGGTTGCGAAGTTCTTATTTGTTTGTGTAGGTGCGTGGGACTTGAGCGTATCTCCTACTGGATTTATACCTTGGTTCTCAAAAACTGAGGGAAATACTTACGCTACTTTGCTGCATCACCCTTTGCCTCTTCGGGGAAAACCAACGTAGTGCTCAAGAGGTAGCAAGAAGGATTTCTGGCGCCGTTGCCGGGGAGGTCTACGCAAAAGTCAACATACCAAGTACCCATCACAAACTCGTATCCCTCGCATTACATTGTTTGCCATTTGCCTCTCATTTTCCTCTCCCCCACTTCACCCTTGCCGTTTTATTCGCCCTCCTTTCCCTTTCGCCATCTCTCTCCATCCCCTTCTCTTTCCCAATTTGCCTTTTTTCTTGTTTCTTGTTTGCATGTGTGTTGGATTGCTTCCTTGTCACGATGGCTCAATATAATACTAAATTGTGTCACTTTACCAATACCAACAACAATGATTTTCTTAGCACTCCGATTGCTCCTCTTACCGATGCTGAATCTTGTGAAATTAATGCTTGCTTTGTTGAATCTTGTGATGGAAGATCAATTCACCGGCCTTCCTAGTGAAGATGCCGCTACCCATCTAAATAGCTTTGTTCATTTATGTGATATGCAAAACAGAAAGATGTGGACAATGATATTGTTAAACTAAAGCTATTTCCTTTTTCCCTTAGAGATCATGCTAAGCTTGGTTTTCGTCTTTCCTAAAATAGTATTGATTCATGGATAAATGCAAAGATGCTTTTATCTCTAAGTATTTTCCTCCCGCTAAAATCATCTCTCTTAGAAACGGTATTTTAATTTTAAGCAACTTTATCATGAACATGTTGCACAATCTTGGGGAGAATGAAAGTTAATGATACGTAATTGCCCTACACATGGTTTGAATCTTTGGATGATTGTACAAAAAATTTATGCCTGGATTGAATTTTGCTTCTAGGAATCTTTTAGATTCGGCCGCGGGAGGCACTTTTAAGGAAATCACTTTAGGAGAAGCTACTAAACTGCTAGATAATATTATGGTAATTATTCTCAATGGCACACCGAAAGATCTACTAATAAGAAAGTGCATGCGATAGAAGAAATTAATGTTTTGAGTGGAAAGATGGATGAACTTATGAAATTGTTTGCTAATAAGAGTGCTCCTACTGATCCTAATGATATGCCTTTGTATACTTTGATTGAGAATAATAATGAATCTATGGATGTGAATTTTGTTGGTAGGAACAATTTTGGTAATAACGCGTATAGAGGTAATTTTAATCCTAGGCCGTTTCCTAGTAATTCCTCTAATAAGTATGGTAATTCCTACGACAATTCTTATGGAAATTATAATAAGATACCCTCTGATTTTGAACCTAATATTAAAGAATTTATTACTTCTCAGAAGAGTTTCAATACTTTGATTGAAGAAAAATTGCTTAAGATTGATGAGTTGGCTAGGAACATTGATAGAATTTCTCTTGATGTTGATTCTTTGAAACTTAGATCTATTCCACCCAAGCATGATATCAACGAGTCTCTCAAAGCCATGAGAATTTCCATTGATGAGGGCAAAGCAAGAACCGCTAGCATGCGTGCTAAGAAAGATTGCTTTGTGAAGGCGTGTTCTTATAGTTTTCATGATAATAAAGATGAAGATCTAAAAGTTATTGATGTGTACCCTATTAAATCTTTGTTTTTCAATATGAATCTTGATAATGAAGGGACTTAAGATGAGCCACCTTTACCTAGAAGGCGTTCTAAAAATTCAGAGTTTTTAGATCTTGACGCAAAAATTGTTAAAAGTGGGATTGAGGAGGTTAAAACTTTAAATAGCAATGAACCCACTATTTTGGATTTCAAGGAATTTAATTATGATAATTGATCTTTGATAGATTGTATTTCCTTGTTGCAATCCGTGCTAAATTCTCCTCATGCTTATAGTCAAAATAAAGCTTTCACTAAACATATTGTTGATGCTTTGATGCAATCTTATGAAGAAAAACTTGAGTTGGAAGTTTCTATCCCGAGAAAACTTTATGATGAGTGGGAACCTACCATAAAAATTAAAAGTAAATATCATGAGTCTTATGCTTTGTGTGATTTGGGTGCTAGTGTTTCCATGATTCCAAAAACTTTGTGTGATTTGCTAGGTTTCCGTGATTTTGATGATTGTTCTTTAAATTTGCACCTTGCGGATTCCACTATTAAGAAACCTATGGGAATAATTAATGATGTTCTTATTGTTGCAAATAGGAACTATGTGCCCATAGATTTCATTGTTCTTGATATAGATTGCAATCCTTCATGTCCTATTATTCTTGGTAGGCCTTTCCTTAGAACGATTGGTGCAATTATTGATATGAAGGAAGGGAATATTAAATTCCAGTTTCCATTAAAGAAAGGCATTGAAAAATTTCCTAGAAAGAAAATTAAATTACCATATGAATCTATTATGAGAGCCACTTATGGATTGCCTACCAAAGATGGCAATACCTAGATCTATCTTCGCTTTTATGTCTAGCTAGGGGCGTTAAACGATAGCGCTTGTTGGGAGGCAACCCAATTTTATTTTTATTTCTTGCTTTTTTCTCCTGTTTAGTAATAAATAATTTATCTAGCCTCTGTTCTGGTTGTGTTTTTGTGTTTAATTAGTGTTTGTGCCAAGTAGAACCGTTGGGAAGACTTGGGGAAAGTCTTTTTGATCTTGCTGTAGAAAACAGAAACTTTAGCGCTCACGAGAATTGCTTCCATTTTTATTTGGAAAGTGATATTTAGTTAATTATTTTTGCAGATGATTAATAGATAAATTCCTCACTTCCAGAAATTTATTTTAGAATTTTTGGGGTTCCAGAAGTTGCATTAGCTACAGATTACTACAGACTGTTCTGTTTTTGACAGATTCTGTTTTTCGTGTGTTGTTTGCTTATTTTGATGCATCTATGGCTAGTAAAAGAGTTTATAAACCATAGAGAAGTTGGAATACAGTAGTTTTAACACCAATATAAATAAATAATGAGTTCATTACAGTACCTTTAAGTGGTGTTTTGTTTTCTTTCGCTAAGGGAGCTCACGAGATTTTCTATTTTGAGTTTTGTGTTGTGAAGTTTTCAAGTTTTGGGTAAAGATTTGATGGATTATGGAACAAAGAGTGGCATGAGCCTAACCTTGGGGATGCCCATGGCACCCCAAGGTAAAATTCAAGGACGCCAAAAATCCTAAGCTTGGGGATGCCCCGGAAGGCATCCCCTCTTTCATCTTCGTCTATTGGTAACTTTACTTGGAGCTATATTTTTATTCACCACATGATATGTGTTTTGCTTGGAGCGTCTTGTATGATTTTAGTATTTGCTTTTTAGTTTACCACAATCATCCTTGCTGTACACACCTTTTTAGAGAGACTCACATGATTTGAAATTTATTAGAATACTCTATGTGCTTACTTATATCTTTTGAGCTATATAGTTTTTGCTCTAGTGCTTCACTTATATCTTTTACAGCACGTCGGCGGTTTTATTTTATTGAAATAATTGATCTCTCATGCTTCACTTATATTATTTTGAGAGTCCTTTAGAAAAACATGGAAATTTGCCTTAATATAAAAACTTTCATAGAAGTGCATTAAATACTATGAGAAGTTTGATACTTGAATTGTTTGAGATATGGAGATGGTGATATTAGAGTCATGCTAGTTGAGTAGTTGTGAATATGAGAAATACTTGTGTTGGAAGCTTGTGATTCCCGTAGCATGCACGTATGATGAACCATTATGTGATGAAGTCGGAGCATGATTTATTTATTGATTGTCTTCCTTATGAGTGGCGGTGGGGGACGAGCGATGGTTTCCTACCAATCTATCCCACTAGGAGCATGCCTTAATACTTTGCTTCGATAACTAATGGATTTTTGCAATAAGTATGTGAGTTCTTTATGACTAATGTTGAGTCCATGGATTATACGCACTCTCACCCTTCCACCATTGCTAGCCTCTCTAATATCGCGCAACTTTCGCCGGTATCATAAACCCACCATATACCTTCCTCAAAACATCCACCATACCTACCTATTATGGCATTTCCATAGCCATTCCGAGATATATTGCCATGCAACTTTCCACCGTTCCATTATTATGACATAATTCATCATTGTCATATTGTTTGCATGATCATGTACTTGACATCATATTTGTGGCAAAGCCACCATTTATAATTCTTCATACATGTCACTAATGCATCATTGCACATCCTAGTACACCGCCGGAGGAATTCACATAGAGTCATATTTTGTTCTAAGTATTAAGTTGTAATTCTTGAGTTGTAAGAAATTCAAGTGTGATGATCATCATCATTAGAGCATTGTCCCAAGTGAGGAAAGTATGATGGAGACTATGATTCCCCCACAAGTCGAGATGTGACGCCGGACGAAAAAAAGAAGGCCCAAATAAAAAAATGAGAGAAAAAGAGAAGGGACAATGCTACTATCCTTTTTCCACACTTGTGCTTCAAAGTAGCACCATGTTCTTCATATAGAGAGTCTCCTATGATATCACTTTCATATACTAGTGGGAATTTTTCATTATAGAACTTGGCTTGTATATTCCAATGATGGGCTTCCTCAAAATTCCCTAGGTCTTCATGAGCAAGCAAGTTGGATGCACACCCACTTAGTTTCTTTTGTTGAGATTTCATATACATATTGCTCTAGTGCATCCGTTGCATGGCAATCCCTACTCACTCATATTGATATCTATTAATGGGCATCTCCATAGCCCAGTGATACGCCTAGTTGACAGTGCTATATCCATGGCTCACGCTCATATATTGCGTGAAGATTGAAAAAGTTTAAGAACATCAAAAGTATGAAACAATTGCTTGGCTTGTCATCGGGGTTGTGCATGATTTAAATATTTTGTGTGGTGAAGATAGAGCATAGCCAGACTATATGATTTTGTAGGAATAACTTTCTTTGGCCATGTTATTTTGAGAAAACATGATTTCTTAGTTAGTATGCCTGAAGTATTATTATTTCTATGTCAATATTAAACTTTTATCTTGAATCTTTCGGATCTGAACATTCATGCCACAATAAAGAAAAATTACATTGAGAAATATGTTAGAAAGCATTCCACATCAAAAATTCTTCTTTTATCATTTGCCTAGTCGAGGACGAGAAGGAATTAAGCTTGGGGATGCTTGATACGTCTCCAACGTATCTACAATTTTTGATAGCTCCATGTTATTATATTATCTATTTTGGATGTTAATGGGCTTTATTTTACATTTTTATATCATTTTTGCGACTAACCTACTAACCGGAGGACCAGCCCAAATTGCTGTTTTTTTCTATTTTAGGGTTTCGAAGAAAATGAATATCAAACGGAGTCCAAACGGAATGAAATCTTCAGGAACGTGATTTTCTCAACAAACGTGATCCAGGAGACTTGGAGTGTGTGTCAAGAAATGATCGAGGAGGGCACGAGGCAGGGGGGCGTGCCTACCCCTGGGCGCGCCCTCCACCCTCATGGGCCCCTCATTGCTCCACCGACGTACTTCCTCCTCCTATATAAGTCCACGCACCCCCAAACATCCAGGGGCACCACGAAAACCTAATTCCACCGCCGCAACCTTCTGTACCCGAGAGATCCCATCTTGGGGCCTTTTCCGGAGCTCCGTCCGGAGGGGGCATTGATCACGGAGGGCCTCTACATCAACTCCATGGCCTCTCCGGTGATGTGTGAGTAGTTTACTTCAGACCTTCGGGTCCATAGTTATTAGCTAGATGGCTTCTTCTCTCTCTTTGGATCTCAATACAAAGTTCTCCTCGATTCTCTTGGAGATCTATTCGATGTAATCTTCTTTTGTGGTGTGTTTGTTGAGATCGATGAATTGTGGGTTTATGATCAAGATTATCTATGAACAATATTTGATTCTTCTCTGAATTCTTTTATGTATGATTGGTTATCTTTGCAAGTCTCTTCGAATTATCAGTTTGGTTTGGCCTACTAGATTGATCTTTCTTGCAATGGGAGAAGTGCTTAGCTTTGGGTTCAATCTTGCGGTGTCCTTTCCCAGTGACAGTAGGGGCAGCAAGGCACGTATTGTATTGTTGCCATCGAGGATAACAAGATGGGGTTTATATCATATTGCATGAGTTTATCCCTCTACATCATGTCATCTTGCCTTAAGCATTACTCTGAGTAACTTAATACTCTAGGATGCATGCTGGATAGCGGTCGATGTGTGGAGTAATAGTAGTAGATGCAGAATCGTTTCGGTCTACTTGTCACAGACATGATGCCTATATACATGCTCATACCTAGACATTCTCATAACTATGCTCAATTATATCAATTGCTCGACAATAATTCGTTTACCAACCGTAATACTTATGCTCTTGAGAGAAGCCACTAGTGAAACCTATGGCCCCCGGGTCTATCTTCCATCATATTAATCTTCCAATAGTTAGTTATTTCTTTTGCCTTTTATTTTACTTTGCATCTTTATCATAAAAATACCAAAAATATTATCTTATCATATCTATCAGATCTCATTCTCATAAGTGACCGTGAAGGGCTTGACAACCCCTTTATCGCGTTGGTTTCGAGGTTCTTATTTGTTTGTGTAGGTGCGTGGGACTTGAGCGTTATCTCCTACAGGATTGATACCTTGTTTCTCAAAAATTGAGGGAAATACTTACGCTACTTTGCTACATCACCCTTTCTTCTTCAAGGGAAAACTAACGCAGTGCTCAAGAGGTAGCAGTCGCCGCGCCGCCCGCGGGTGGTACGTTGATGCCCCCGGAGGGTTCCACGCCGTCTGCGGGGGGCCCAACTCCATCTCTGGATTTCGCGGCGTGTGGCCCGTTGCCTTGCGCACGAACCACGCCGCTTGCCAGGCTCTGACTGCCAGAGCAATGTTGGTGCTCGCGGGTCGTGCCTCGGGTTCTATCCGCGACCGGCCCGCTGCTCGCCCGCACCAGTATGGGCCGTCCGGCTCCCGGTGAACCGATCCCCATGGCCTTCTTCTTCTTGGGAGCCATGGAGACGAAGAACCTCTAGGCTAACTACTAGACCAGATTTCCACAACTGCATTCCCCTACCTGGCGCGCCAAAGTTGTCGGTGGGAACGATACCTATGGGATCACTAGGATCGCTTCTATGGTCAGCAGGCGCGGGGTTGTGAGAAGAGCAGGCTTAGGAGCAAGCACACAGATTGTTTACCTAGGTTCGGGCCGCGAGGATGCGTAAAACCCTAGTCCTGCTTTGGTGGATGTATTGAGTAGTCTTGAGCTTTCCGAACTAGCTATGGTGGTTGTCCCGTTCAAAAAGCCGAATCCTTCTCCTGGTCGCCTCGGGCCTCCTTTTATAGGAAAAAGGGGCTACCACAGCGGCACACAGGAGGTGGAAAGGCCTACAGTGCGTGAGCTTATCGCACGGCATTATGGGACAAAGTGCATTAAATGCACTACATAGGTGTCCATTAGCTTTATCGGGACGGGAACGAGGCCCGTCCTGTCCGTCGCCGCTTCGCCTCGCTTCGACATGTGCCCAGGCTGGCGATGCATGCAACACCATGTAGGCAGGCAGGCAGCTGAGGTGGCGCCGTGGTAGGGCCTTTTGGAAGATCTGCATGCCGCCACGCAGGTGGTTGCTGATTTGGCCTGGAAGCTGCATGTTGCCACGCAGGTGCCCGCCCAGCTGGTTGGGCTGGCAGCTACATGCGAACGGTGGCAAAGTCTTGGCTGGTGCGAGCCTGGCAGAGGCCCTGCTGACGCCCTCGGCAAGGGTCTGGCCGGGGGCTCGGCAAGGGTCTTGCCGTGGCGCTGCTGTCATCCCCGGCAAGGATCTTACCGGGGGTCTTGTGGATTTCCTCGGCTAGGATCCTGCCGAGGGTCGCCGTCTTCTAGTCCTCATCTGAACTCATATATTTATTGGCTTGACGAAGATTTGCATGCCACCACAGAGGCACCTCCCGATCCTTGGTTCCAACGCAGTGGGTTACGTTGGAGCCGGTGGGCTCACGGGTGGTTCACTCCGCTGGCATCGGGCAAGTTGCCCCGGCAAGGCTCTTGCCAGGGCTGCGGGGGGCCACCTCGACAAGGATCTTGCCGAGGGAGTCCACCTTGCCCTCTTTCCCTCCTGTGCTCCCAGTCTTGGCGTCGCCTTGGTCATCTTGTGCCTTGGCTTCTCTCCAGCTTCCCTCCTCTGTCCTGCTAAGTGTGGTCGCGACGCGTGGCTCTGACTGCCCATGCACAAGTAAAGGGGTCAAAAGGAGAGCCCTAATTTTGTACACCGACACCCTTTTCTGTAGCCTTGCCTTCTGGATTTGGATTTAAGTTGGAGTTGAGTTTTCATTTGATGCGCGCAGGGGGTGCCTTTTCTCGTTCGAGCTATTTCTTGCTGTCTGGTTCTTGCCTTATTTCGGAGTTCGTGCCTGCTGGTTCCCCCTCATGGGCCCCTCGCGAGCGGGACTGAGCAAGACGTACACGCGCCACGCGTGTGCCATTCCCCGGCTAGCGCTCGCTTATCACGCGGCCCCCTCGGGTGTCTCGGCGAGTTCCTCCAGAGCTTCCAACCTCACGAGCCGGTTTGGGCTCGCCCAGGCTAAGGTAAACCGCAACGACAACTTCGCCCCAGGGCACGTGGGTTCACAAAGATACATATTCAACCCGACCTAAAAAGATAAAGGCAGTGGCACATTTACAAGAGGGGCTTCCCCTCAAAAAAATGCTCTTACAACTTCAAGGGCTATGCCCGAAGCTTCTGTCGGCAGGACAAATAGCTGGGAAGCACGGGATCAGTCGGACATGTCGCTCGCCGCATCCCCCGGATCGCCCCCAGACGCGTCGCTGGCATTGCTGCCACCATCGATGGCATCACCATCACCTCCACCAGTGCCGCCATCGCCGTCGTCGACCACGTCACCCGCATTCGCCGCGACCACCACCCCATCGTCGTCAGAAGTGAAGGCCCTAACTAGCGCGTCCACATTGTCTTCCACCCATCGTGACAGGTCACCTCGGATGGCCTCGGGTACGGGAGCGATGGCGGCATCAAAGTCGAAGTTGGGGTCGGTGATCTAGAGGTGGCTGAAGACTCGAGAGAACGCACGTCCGAGCAGGCCGCGGCTCCTTTCTTCGACAAGTTGGCGAGCCCTCTCGGAACGGCTCTCTAGGCGCGTCACCACATCGGCGAAGAAGCAGAGGTGGCTGGCGTAGTCGTTCGCATGGGGATGAAGAGCATTCTCATCGCAGATATGTCCCAGGGCGGTGTTGGCCCTGTTCCTGAGGTCCTGGAGCATTGGGGCGTGCACACGCCTCCAACGTCCGCTACTGAAGCACTTCTTGCTTGTTCTCCTGCGCGACGGACTCGGCGTCGGCGACCCGCTGCTGAAGAGGGAGCAGCTCAGCGCGGGCGGAAGCCAGCTCAGCCTGTGCCAAGGCCAAGGCAGTTGTGGCAGCCTCCTCGTGCTGCTCCACCTTGACCAACCTAGACTTGAGGGCAGTAGTCCTACCAGCGGCCCCGGCTTCCACGCGCTTCAGCTTCATGTCATACCTGCCCTCGAGATCCGCGCGAGCCTCAGCCACCCGGCGATCGACCTCCTCCTGGGCCCTGGCCTCGCACACGCCGACGTCATCATTTGCCTGAGCAACCTGGCACTTCCTAATCTCCACCCATTCGAGCTCAAGGCTGCGCTCCACGGCTTCCAGCGCCAGCGCCTCCTCGCGCTTGCGGATCTCTTCCTCCTCGGCAGGCGTCCCCCTCAACGACGCAAGGGCAGCCCTGCGCACCTCCACTTGCTGATCCAAGATGGTGCTGCAGGCTTTGAGCTCCCACATGCGCTTCTCCACGGCCTCGCGACGGTGGTCAGCTTACCGAGCCTCTTCCAGAGCTCGGGAGAAGGCCTCACGGGAGGCTGCAAGGGAAGCCTCGGCCTTCGCATTATCAAGCTCGCACTGGTGGCGCCCGAGGTTGATGGCCACCTTCAGCTTATGCCGCTCCTCCACCAGCCAAAGACCC
>NC_053025.1:346578067-346623232 GCF_003073215.2 Triticum urartu
CTTCCTATTTATGATGATTATGTTGATCAAAGTTTGCTTGGAAGAGTGTCAACTCTAGGTAATAATGATCCCACTATTTTGGAGGGTGTTGAATCTTATTGTGATAATTATGAAAGTGAATTTGGAGAGGTCATGACTTTATTTAGTGATAAATACGCTATTTTGGAAGAGGTTCAAATTGATTATAAGAACAAAGTTGCCATATATGATGATTATTGCGATGACATGTATGCTATAAAGAATAATGATAACCATGACACTTGCCATCATAATTTTACTTTCAATTGGATTACGCCTCACATGATAGTTATTTTGTTGAATTTGCTCCGACTACTATTAATGAGAATAAATTTGCTGACGTGGAGTAGTAAAATTTCTATGCTTATGAATCATGAAAATAATGCTTTATGTGATAGTTATATTGTTGAATTCATTCATGATGCTACTGAAAATTATAATGTGAGAGGAATATATTCTTCTATGTATCTCAATAATATCAAGTTTCACTTTATGTTCAAAGTTTTGAAGTTGCACTTGTTTTGCCATCCTATGCTAGATGATTCTTGTTCCCACACTCACAAAATCCCAATGCATAGGAAGTGGGTTAGGCTTAAATGTGCTAGTCATATGCTTCATGATGCTCCCGTTATGTTTCAATTCTTATCATTCATGTGAGCATCATTGAAATCATCATGCCTAGCTAAAAAGGCATTAAAGAAAAGCACTTGTTGGGAGACAACACAACACTATTACCTAATGTTTTTTGTGTTTAGATGATTAAGCTACTGTACTAATCATGTATTATATATTTTGTTTCAATAAAGTGCCATGTAAAGCCTTTAGGGTAGTGTGGATGATAGTTGACTTGATTCTGTGCAACAACAGAAACTTTTTCTTCCATTAACAGTATTGTTTAAATTCACTGGAGTTTGATAAAATTCTGAATTTTTTACACATGATTGATATAAAAATTTCCTATGTTTACCTAATTTTTTAGAATTTTTGGAGTAACAGAAGTATGGTGGTTGTCCAGATCATTACATACTATTCTGTTTTTTACAGGTTCTATTTTCATTGTGTTTTTTGCTTATTTTTATGAGTCTATGGGTAGTATCAGAGGGTATAAACCATGGAGAAGTTGGAATACAGTAGATATAACACCAATATAAATTTAGAATGAGTTCACAACCTTACCTAAGTGGTGATTTGCTTTAGTATAGTACCAGAGCTTATGAGTTTTTTTTTTGAGTTTTGTGTTGTGATGTTTTCAAGTTTTGGGAAAGTTTAGATGGAAAACGGAATAAGGAGTGGCAAGAGCCTAAGCTTGGGGATGCCCAATGCACCCCAATGTCATATTCATGGACAACAAAGCATGTAATCTTGGGGATGCCCCGGATGGCATCCCCTCTTTCGTCTTCAGTCCATCGATAAAATTACTTGAGGCTACATTTTTACTCACCACACGATATCTGTTTTTCTTGGAGCATCATCTTGTTTTGTTGAGATTTTCTTGTTGCTATTTAGAATAATTTTTTTTCATCTTTTAGTTCAATAAAAAGGTCTAGTATAGCCTTTACCGTTCTTATTTTGCAAGTCTATATGTTGTTGTTTTGAAAATAGAAAGTTTTCTATCATTATCTGAATTCTTCTTAAAAAATTACACAATGAGTAAAAACGAATTCTCTATAGTGCTATAATTTCTCACAATTTTTGGAGTTATCTAAGTATGAATTTTCTTGCATTCTTTATAGACTGTTCTATTTAGATAGATTGTTGTTATGTTTGCATTGTTTGCATACGTTTGCTTGTTTAAATATTCTATTTGAGGATAAGAGTATTAAATATGCAGAGGCATTTAGTATGCAATGTTAAATAATAATTTTACTGATTTGCTATAGTAGAGAATGATAATGTGCAAGTAAAACTTTGATCATACTCTTTTCTTACCACGTTTTTATTTATTAGTTACAACCCTCAAACATTGCATGAGTAGGATCTCTTAACATGTGGGATTTCGGAACTAGATGAAGAGGTAGAACCTATTGCCCTTTTATTATCAAATCCTGGGAGTTACTTCTACGTTATGCTTATACTGCCATGCTATGCTCGTAGACGTGGATTGGGTTTGTGTCTATCCTTGGAAGATGTGAGATTGTTAATTAATGGTTAACTTAAGGTGGCTACTTAAATGCACATCTGGGGGGATTTGTTGCGGGCACCTGGAGAATCCAGTGTTGTCCTAGGATATCCCAGAGTACCCATGTGATCATCCTATGGTTCGCTACCTAGGCTCAAAGGGATCAAGAGATTATTCATGCTAGAAACTTCTGTGTGCAGCCACAAGCTATTATGGGCTCTAGCATAGTTGAGTAAGTTGCATGACCTATTCTAGTGGTAGGCTAGCAAATGTAGGGGACGTAGGTTGGTACTGTCTACCCGAGGTTAGAGTTAATGCTTCTGAAAGACTGTGTCTCGGTCATCCGTTTCTCAAACATCATGTAGTGCGAGAAATCCAACAGAGGAGATCGAGTCTTGTGGGGAAAAGTGCGCAAACCTCTGCAGAGTGTATAAACTAATCATGGTTAGCTGTGTCCCCGGTTATGGACATTTTGAGTTTCTGGATCTTGGATTATCATGTTTATCTCATCAGTCTATTAATTAATTTGTTGGGTTATTAATGTTGTGTAATTGGGATTGAGTTGGAGGAACCTTCTCAATGTTTGACAACTACCATGATAGTTAAACAAAATACATTCCTTTGTTGTAGGGAAAAATTGGCTTTTCGCAAAACATTATAACCGTAGAGCCTCCACCAGCCTCATATGCATGTAGTGATAGCCTTTACTTGTTTATTGCTCTAACGTGTTATCTTGCCAGCATATTCCATGTGCTGACCCATTTTGGGCTGCAACATATCATGTTGTAGACTTTTCAGACGAAGAGTAAGGTTTGCTAGGTCATTGTCGTGCACTCAGCTATGCCGTTGGAGTTGATGGACTCACTTTATCTTTGAAGCCTTCCGCTGTTATCATTTAGATGGCCTTATGTCATATTTATTGTAATAAGTTCTCTCTTGAGACTATCGATGTAATAAGTGTGTGATTGCTACCCTATTATAAATCCTTCGAACTACTGTGTGTGTCAGCATTACCGATCCAGGGATGACACTTATGCATGGAGATTCGACCGTTTGATGTTGGATCGCTACATAAGGTTTTGCATTTATTTATACTAAATTATCTGATGAGTTCTTGTGCAGTTTTGTGTGGATGGAGTTTTTAAGATTTAGCGAAATTGTGATGTAAAAGGAATTAAGGAGACATAAAAGCTCAAGCTTGGGGATTCCCAAGGCATCCCAAGATAATATTTCAAGAAGTCTCAAGCATCTAAGCTTGGGGATGCCCAGGTAGGCATCCCACCTTTCTTCATCAACAATTACAGGTGAGCCTAAGTTTTTGCTTCTTCTCAAGATATGTGATATTCTTCAAATTTTATTTTATTTTTTTGCTTGCTGTTTGAATAAAATATTAAGATCTAAAATTCTTAAATGAGAGAGAGTCCTCACATAGATACATAATTATTCAACTACTCATTGATCTTCACTTATATCTTTATGGAGTAGTTTGTTTGTTGCTCTAGTGCTTCACTTATATCCTTTTAGAGCACGGTGGTGGTTTTATTTTATAGAAATTGATGAATTATCATGCTTCACTTACATTATTTTGAGAGTCTTAAAAATAGTATGGCAATTTGCTTAGGTTATGAATTTAGTCCTAATATGATGGGCATCCAAGAGGGATATAGTAAAAACTTTCATGAAGAGCATTGAATATATGAGAAGTTTCATTCCTTGCATTTGTTTTGAGATATAAAGATGGTGATATTAGAGTCATGCTAGTGAGTAATTATGGATTGGTAGAAATACTTGTGTTAAAGTTTGTGATTCCCGTAGCATGCACGTATCGTGAACCGTTATGCGATGAGGACTTTATGTGGAGGTTGGGACTGCGCGATGGTTAACTCCTACCAACATCTCCCCTAGGAGCATGCTTATTTGTACTTTATTTCGATGGCTAATAAACTTTTGCAATAAGTATGTGAGTTCTTTATGACTAATGTTGAGTCCATGGATTATACGCACTCTCACCCTTCCGCAATTGCTACCCTCTCTAGTACAGCGCAACTTTTGCTGGTGCATTAGACCCACCATTTACCCATACCTACCTATTTTGGCATTTCCCTAGCCATTTTGAGATATACTTCCGTGGAACTTCCACAGTTTCGTTTATTATGACGCATACCATCATTGTCATATTATTTGTGGCTTGGCCACCGTTCATATTTTTTATACATGTCAATCTTGATCATGGCACATCCCGCTACACCATCGGAGGCATTCATATAAAGTCATATCTTTGTTCTAGTATCTAGTTGTAATTCTTGAGTTGTAAGTAAATAAAGGTGTGATGATCATCATTATTGGAGCATTGTCCCATGTGAGGAAAGGATGATGGAGGCTATGATTCTCCCACAAGTCGGGATGAGACTCCGGACATCAAATAAAAAGAGGTCAAAGAGCCCAAACAAAAAAACAAAAAAATGAAAAAATGAGAGAAAAACAGAGAAGGGACAATGTTACTATCCTTTTAGAACACTTGTGAGACTTTCTCCTTTTTGTCTTCTCCTCACAACCTCCACTATATTCTATTCCACCTATAGTGCTATATCCATGGACCATGCTCATGTATTGCGTGAAAGTTGAAAAGACTTGAGAACATTAAAAGTATGAAACAATCACTTGGCTTGTCATCGGGGTTGTGCATGATGAAATATTTTGTGTGATGAAGATAGAGCATAGCTGGACTATATGATTTTGTAGGGATAACTTTCTTTGGCCATGATATTTTGAGAAGACATTATTGCTTTATTAGTATGCTTGAAGTATTGTTGTTTCTATGTCAATATTAAACTTTTCTTCTGAATCTTATGGATCTAAACATTCATGCCACAATAAAGAAGATTACATTGATAAATATGCTAGGTAGCATTCACACTTCATAAATTCTTTCTTTTATCATTTACCTACTCGAGGATGAGCAGGAATTAAGCTTGGGGATGCTAATACATCTCCAACATATCAATAATTTATGTAGTATTCATGCCATGGTTACAAAAAAATATATGATTTCCGTATGGATTTATTAGAACTAACCCGGACTGATGTTGTTTTCAGCGGAACTTCCGTGGTGTCATTTTTTATGCAGAAATAAAAGTTCTCGGAATGTGCTGAAAATTTACAGTGATTTTTTATGGACCAAAAGAGACCTCCAAAGCACCGTAGTTGGGCCAGGAAGTTACTGAGGAGGCCACAAGCCTAGGGGGCGTGTCTCCTGGCATGTGGACCCCTCGGGCACCCCCTTGACGTGAGACCGATGCCAAAAATTCTTATAAATACCCAAACCTTCCGAAAAGAACCCGAGATTAGAAGTTCTACCACCGCAAATCAGGACCCTGTTTCGGCACCCTGCCGGAGGGGGGAATCATCATCGGAGGCCATCTTCATCATCCCGACGGCCACTATGATGAGGAGGGAGTAGTTCACCCTCGGGGCTAAGCGAATGTACTAGTAGCTATGTTTTGTATCTCTCTCGTGTTCTTGATTTGGCATGATCTTGATGTACCGTATGCTTTGTTACTACAGTTGGATCTTATGATGTTCTTCCCCCTCTATCTTTTTGTGATGAATTGAGTCTTTCTCTTTGAGGTTTCGTTATGTTGGATTGAGTATTGGATTTGAGAACACTTGATGTATGTCTTGCAATGGGATATTTTTGGTGACAATGGAATGTCCTATTGATTCACTTTATGTATGTTTTGGCATTCAACTCACGGATTCATGAGGTGACATTGGGGTAATCTATGCATAGGGGTTGATGCACATTTTTGTCCTACGTTCTCCCATATAAACTTCGGAGTGATTCTTTGTTGCACGTTCAGGGATTTCCATATGATTTAATTGTGTAATCATTGTTGAGTGACTTTGCACTAGTGAAAGTATGAAGCCTAGGCCTTGTTTCCAAGCATCGATATTATACTAGCTACCTTGTTGTTTTCATTGTTGAGAGACTTTGCACTAGTGAAAGTATGAAAGTATGAAGTTACTAGCTCACTTTTGTTACTATCTACCTTGCTGTTTTTATATTTTCAGATTACAAAAACCTATATCTACCATCGATATTATACTTGTATCACCATCTCTTTGCCAAACTAGTGCACCCATACAATTTACCATTGTATTGGGTGTGTTGGGGACACAAGAGACTCTTTGTTATTTGGTTGACAGGTTGTTTGAGAGAGACCATCTTCATGGTACGCCTCCCACAGATTGATAAACCTTAGGTCATCCACCTGAGGGAAAACTGCTACTGTCCTAGAGAACTCTGCCCTTGGAGGCCCAACACGAGTCTGTAAGAAGAAGGTTGTGTAGTAGACATTAGTCATGAGACGTGAATGTCTGTTGCAGTGACATGCACCGAAGGCCGGTAAGAAGTCTTGCTGGAAAATTTTGTTTACTAAGAAGTAATGAAAGCTCATCCTTTAGGATGTTTAAATACATGCACAAATATCGGGCAAGCTCTTTTTATAAATATACATGTACAAACAAGTACAAATCATATGGGTACTAACATGGGTGAAGGATTACATGAGTTTCAATAAAATTTGGCAAATGCCTACGTCTTTTGATTTGAAATTGTCCCTCTCCAAGCAGTTACATGGAGAAAGAATGAAGGCAGAATGAGCGCCTGGGCAGAACCCAGCCTGACCCCGTGAGAACCAGCGGGACGCAACCTGACAAGAACGGGAGGGCGCCTCCCTGCAAGGAAGTAGAGGCTGGTGACGGGGAGAGCCGCTAGGTGATGCCCTGGCAACCCCCATGAGTGCCAGACAAACGCGGCTCGGCAGGGACACCGGCAGGGAAGATGAAGCCAGAGTCCACGAGAAAGCCTGTCAGGGTCCAGCTGGAGGTGGCGATGACGACCATGCAAAGCACCCTCGCCAAATCACTTTGTCAGGGTCTAACTGCAGATAATGGTGTTGTCGATGCCTAGCTGACGATGACGGTGCACTCAGTGTTCAGCCGGAGTCTGAGTCATCATCTTCGTGCTTTACGACTGGGGCCTCGCCATCACCGTCTTCACCGTTAGTGTCCTCCCCATCGTTGTCGCTCAAGGAGAAGCTTTCTCCATCACTCAAGCTTTCCGCATAGCACCCAAGGCGAGCACCTTAACGTCCAAAGATCTAGATGGAGAGCAGATCAACCTCCACCAACTTGAAGTGGAGAACGTGGCCTTCCGCCAGATAATGGGCACAGGCAAAGGTTTTCCAACCACGCCTAAGGAGCATGGCGTGCGGTGTAGGGAACTCAACGTTCTCCCACACAGCGCCATTACAGCAGCTGCTCATGCGCAACCCCAGCCTGGGCGGCTGTTCGACCTCCATCACTCTAGCGAAGGGACGAGGGAGCCGCAGATGATTGCGGGGAGGATCATGCAGCTTGACGATGCACTCCAGTGTTGTATCCCCACATGGCCTTATGCTAGCATGGGAGCAGCTGGAGGAGGCACGATGAGGGCACCACTTCGCCCGCCTCGACTGCGGGTGTTGGGGAACACAATATTTCAAAAAAATTCCTGCGATCATGCAAGATCTATCTAGGTGACGCATAGCAACGAGAGGGGAGAGTGTGTCCACGTACCCTCATAGACCGAAAGCGGAAGCGTTTAGTAAAGCGGTTGATGTAGTCGAACGTCTTCGCGATTCAACCCATCCAAGCACCGAACGTACGACACCTCCATGTTCAGCACATGTTCAGCTCGATGATGTCCCTCGAGCTCTTGATCCAGTTGAGGAAAAGGGATAGTTTCATCAGCATGACCACGTGTTGATGGTGATGATGGAGTTACCGTTGCAGGGCTTCACCTAAGTACTACAACGATATGACCGAGGTGTGTAATTATGGAGGGGGGCACCGCACACGGCTAAGAGAAGACTTGGTGTGTCTTTGGGGTGCCCCCTCCCATGTATATAAAGGGGGAGGAGAGGTGGCCGGCCCAAGGGGGGCGCCAAGGGACGAGTCCTACTTGGACTCCCAGTCCATGTAGGATTCGGTCCCCTCCTTTCGTTTCCGGCGAAGGGGGGAATGGGAAAGTGGTGGAGGAGAAGAAGGAAAGGGGGCCGCCCCCCCAACCCTAGTCCAATTCGGTTTGTGATTGGGGGCGCGCGCCTCCACCTGGCCACCGCCTCCTCTCTCCACTAGGGCCCATGAAGGCCCATTAACTCCCCCCGGGGGGGGGGGGTCCGGTAACATCCTGTTACTCCAGAAAATGTCTGAACCTTTCTGAAACCATTCTGGTGTCCAAACATAACCTTCCAATATATCAATATTCACGTCTCGACCATTTTGAGACTCCTCGTCATGTCCATGATCTCATCGGGGACTCTGAACAAACTTCAGTTCATCAAATCACATAACTCATAATACAAATCGTCATCGAACATTAAGCGTGCGGACCCTGCGCATTCGAGAACTATGTAGACATGACCGAGACACATCTCCGGTCAATAACCAATAGCGGAACCTGGATGCTCATATTGTCTCCTACATTTTCTACGAAGATCTTTATCGGACAAAACGCATAACAACATATGTTGTTCCCTTTGTCATTGGTATGTTACTTGCCCAAGATTCGATCCTCGGTATCATCATACCTTGTTCAATCTCGTCACCGTAAAGTCTCGTTACTTGTTCTGTAATGCATCATCCCATAACTAACTCAGTCACATTGCTTCCAAGGCTCATAGTGATGTGCATTACCGAGAGGGCCCAGAGATACCTCTCAGATACACGGAGTGACAAATCCTAATCTCGATCTATGCCAACTAAACAAACACCATCGGAGACACTAGTAGAGCATCTTTATAATCACTCAGTTACGTTGTGACATTTGATAGCACATAAGGTGATCTTTGATTAACGAGCTAGTCAAGTAGAGGCATACTAGGGACACTTAGTTTTCTCTATGTATTCACACATGCACTTAGTTTCCGGTTAATACAATTCTAGCATGAATAATAAACATTTATCATGATATAAGGAAATATAAATAACAACTTTATTATTGCCTCTAGGGCATATTTCCTTCAGTCTCCCACTTGCACTAGAGTCAATAATCTGGATTACATAGTAATGATTCTAACACCCATGGAGTCTTGGTGCTGATCATGTTTTGCTCGTGAGAGAGGCTTAGTTAATGGGTCTGCACCATTCAGATCCGTATGTATCTTGCAAATCTCCGTGTCTCCCTCCTTGACTTGATCGCGGATGGAATTGAAGTCTCTCTTGATGTGCTTGGTTCTCTTGTGAAATCTGGATTCCTTTCCCAAGGCAATTGCACCAGTATTGTCACAAAAGATTTTCATTGGACCCGATGCACCAGGTATTACACCTAGATCGGATATGAACTCCTTCATCCAGACTCCTTAATTGCTGCTTCCGAAGAAGCTATGTACTCTTCTTCACATGTAGATCCTGCCACGGCGCTCTGCTTCGAACTGCACCAACTGACAGCTCCACCATTAAATATAAATACATATCCGGTTTGTGACTTAGAGTCATCCAGATCAATGTCAAAGCTTGCATTGACGTAACCATTTATGATGAGCTCTTTGTCACCTCCATAAATAAGAAACATATCCTTAGTCCTTTTCTGGTATTTTGGGATGTTCTTGATTGTTGTCTAGTGATACACTCCTGGATTACTTTGGTACCTCCCTGCTAAACTAATAGCAAGACACACATCAGGTCTGGTACACAGCATTGCATACATGATAGAACCTATGGCTGATGCATAGTGAATGACTTTCATTTTCTCTCTATCTTCTGCAATGGTCGGGCATTGAGTCTGACTCAACTTCACACCTTGTAACACAGGCAAGAACCCTTTCTTTGACTGATCCATTTTGAACTTCTTCAGAACTTTATCAAGGTATGTGCTTTGTGAAAGTCCAATTAAGCGTCTTGATCTATCTCTATAGATCTTGATGCCCAATATATAAGCATCTTCACCAAGGTCTTTCATTGAAAAATTCTTATTCAAGTATCCTTTTATGCTATCCAAAAATTCTGTATTATTTCCAATCAACAACATGTCATCCACATATAAGATTCGAATTGCTACAGAGCTCCTACTCACTTTCTTGTAAATACAGGCTTCCCCAAAAGTCTATATAAAACCATATGCTTTGATCACACTATCAAAGCGTATATTCCAACTCCGAGAGGCTTGCACCAGTCCATAAATGGATCGCTGGAGCTTCCACACTATGTTAGAACCTTTTGGATCGACAAAACCTTCTTGTTGCATCTTATACAACTCTTCTTTAAGATGTCCATTAAGGAATGCAGTTTTGACATCCTTTTGCAAAATTTCATAATCATAATATGCCGCAATTGCTAACATGTTTCGAACTAACTTAATCATCGCTATGGGTGAGAAGGTCTCATCATAGTCAACGCCTTGAACTTGTCGAAAACCTTTCGCAACAAGTCGAGCTTTGTAGACAGTAACATTAACATCAGCGTCAGTCTTCTTCTTGAAGATCCATTTATTCTCTATGGCTTTCCGATCATCAGGCAAGTCAACCAAAGTCCACACTTTGTTCTCATACATGGATCCCATCTTAGATTTCATTGCCTCAAGCGATTTCGCGGAATCTGGGCTCATCATCGCTTCCTCATAGTTCATAGGTTCGTCATGGTCAATAACGTGACCTCCAGAACAGGATTACCATACCACTCTCTTGCAGATCTTACTCTGGTTGACCTACAAGGTTCAGTAGTAACTTGATCCAAAGTTCCATGATCATCATCATTAGCTTCCTCACTAATTGATGTAGGTATCACTGGAACTGATTTCTGAGATGAACTACTTCCCAATAAGGGAGCAGGTACAATTACCTCATCAATTTCTACTTTCCTCCCACTCACTTCTTTCGAGAAAAACTCCTTCTCTAGAATGGATCCATTCTTAGCAATGAATATCTTGTCTTCGGATCTGTTATAGGAGGTGTACCCAATAGTTTCCTTTGGGTATCCTATGAAGACACATTTCTACAATTCGGGTTCAAGCTTATCAGGTTGAAGCTTTTTCACATAAGCATCCCAGCCCCAAACTTTAAGAAACGACAACTTGGGTTTCTTGCCAAACCACAGTTCATATGGTGTCGTCTCAACGGATTTAGAAGGTGCCCTATTTAACGTGAATGCAGCCGTCTCTAAAGCATAACTCCAAAATGATAGCGGTAAATCAGTAAGAGACATCATAGATCGCACCATATCTAATAAAGTGCGGTTACGATGTTCGGGCACACCATTACGTTGTGGTGTTCCAGGTGGCTTGAGTTGCGAAACTATTCAACATTGTTTCAAATGAAGACCAAACTCAGAACTCAAATGTTCACTCCACGATCAGTTAATAGAAAATTTAGTTTCTTGTCACAATGATTTTCCACTTCACTCTAAAATTCTTTGAACTTTTCAAATGTTTCAGACTTATGTTTCATCAAGTAGATATACCCATATCTGCTCAAATCATCTATGAAGGTCAGAAAATAACGATACTGTTGCGATCCTCAACACTCATTGGACCGCATACATCAATACGTATTATTTCCAACAAGTCAGTTGCTCGCTCCATTGTTCTGGGGAGCGGAGTTTTAGTCATCCTTCCCGTGAGGCATGGTTCGTAATCATCAAGTGATTCATAATCAATTGATTCGAAAAGCCCATCAACACGGAGTTTCTTCATGCGCTTTACACCAATATGACCTAAACATCAGTGCCACAAATAAGTTGCACTATCATTATTAAACTTATAACTTTTGGCTTAAATATTATGAAAATGTGTATCACTACTATCGACATTCAACAAAAATAGACCACTCATCAAGGGTGCATGACCATGAAAGATATTACTCATATAAATAGAACCACTATTATTCTCTGATTTAAATGAATAACCATCTCGCATCAAACAATATCTAGATATAATGTTCACGCTCAATGCTGGCACCAAATAACAATTATTTAGGTCTAAAACTAATCCTGACGGTAGATGTAGAGGTAGAGTGTGGACGGCGATCACATCGACTTTGGAACCATTTCCCACGCTCATCGTCACCTTGTCCTTAGCCAATATTCGTTGAATCCGTAGCACCTGTTTGGAATTGCAAATATGAGCAACGGAACCAGTATCAAATACCCATGCGCTACTACGAGCATTAGTAAGGTACACATCAATAACATGTATATCAAATATACCTTTCACTTTGCCATCCTTCTTATCTGCCAAATACTTGGGCAGTTCCGCTTACAGTGACCTGTCCCTTTGCAGTAGAAGCACTCAGTCTCGGGCTTAGGTCCAGACTTGGGCTTCTTCACTTGAGAAAAAACTTATTTGTCGTTCTTCTTGAAGCTCCCTTTCTTCCCTTTTCCCTTTTTATTGAAACTGGTGGTCTTATTAACCATCAACACTTGATGCTCCTTCTTGATTTCTACCTCCGCAGCCTTTAGCATTGCGAAGAGCTCGAGAATCGTCTTATCCATCCCTTGCATATTATAGTTCATCACAAAGCTTTTATAGCTTGGTGGCAGTGATTGAAGAACTTTGTCAATGACACTATCATCAGGAAGATTAACTCCCAGTTGAGTCAAGTGGTTGTGGTAGCCAGACATTCTGAGTATATGTTCACTGACAGAACTATTGTCCTCCATCTTACAGCTATAGAATAATTGGAGACTTCATATCTCTCAATTTGGGCATTTTCTTAAAATATTAACTTCAACTCCTCGAACATCTCATATGCTCCATGACGTTAAAACATCGTTGAAGTCCCGATTCTAAGCCGTATAGCATGGCACACTGAACTATCTTGTAGTGATCAGCTTTGCTCTGCCAGATGTTCATAACATCTGGAGTTGCTCCTGTAGCGGGTTTTTCACCTAGTGGTCCTTTCAGGATGTAATTCTTCTGTGCAGCAATGAGGATAATCCTAAAGTTACGGACCTAGTCCCTGTAGTTGCTATCATCATCTTTGAACATTTCTTTCTCTAGGAACGCATTAAAATTCAAGGGAATGGTAGCACAGGCCATTGATCTACAACAACATAGACATGCAACATACTATCAGGTACTAAGTTCATGATAAATTAATGTTCAATTTAATAATATTACTTAAGAACTCCCACTTAGATAGACATCCCTCTAGTAATCTAGATGATCACGTGATCCATATCAACTAAACCATGTCCGATCATCACGTGAGATGGAGTAGTTTTCAATGGGTGAACATCACTATGTTGATCATATCTACTATATGATTCACGTTTGAACTTTCGGTCTCAGTGTTCATAGGCCATATCTACATATGCTAGGATCGTCAAGTTTAACCCGAGTATTATGCACGTGGGAAACATGCTCGCACCTGTTGTGTGTGAACGTAGAGCTTATCACACCCGATCATCACGTGGTGTCTCGGCACAACGAACTGTAGGAATGGTGCATACTCAGGGAGAACACTTATACCTTCAAATTTAGTGAGGGAGCATCTTATAATGCTACCGCCGTACTAAGAAAAATAAGATGCATAAAGGATAAACATCACATGCAATCAAAATAAGTGATATGATATGGCCATCACCACCTTGTGATTTTTGATCTCCATCTCCAAAGCACTTGCGTGACCAAAATCATCACCGGCATGTCACCTTGATCTCCATCATAGCATCGTTGTTGTCTCGCCAACTATTGCTTCTATGACTATCGCTACCTCTTAGTGATAAAGTAAATAAATTACATGGCGATTGCACTTGATACAATAAAGCGACAACCATAAGGCTCCTGCCAGTTTGTAACACCCACGATGCGGCTATATCTCCCACGTGTCGGACCACGACTTAGAGGCATAACCACATAGTAGGCATGTCGCAAGAGGGGTAATCTTTACACATCCCATGTACTGAATAAGAAAGGGATAAAGAGCTGGCTTACAACCGCCACTTCACACAAATACAAGTTAAACATACATCATCCATAATACAATCAAGGCCCGACTATGGAACCAAAATAAAGAAAGACCACCCCTATTGCTAGGTCCCTGATCGCCCCAACTGGGCTCCACTACTGATCGAAAGGAAACAAAACAACCCAACGAACACGATCTTCATCGGGCTCCCACTTGAGCTCAGCTGCGTCATCTGCACTGGTATCGTGGGCACCTGCAACTGTTTGGAAGTATCTGTGAGCCACGAGGACTCAGCAATCTCACACCCGCGAGATCAAGACTATTTAAGCTTAAGGGTAGGAAAGGGGTAATGAGGTGGAGCTGCAGCAAGAACTAAGCATATATGTTGGCTAACATATGCAAATAAGAGCGAGAAGAAAAGCAAAGCAACAGTCGTGAACTAGAAGTGATCAAGAAGTGATCCTAAAACTACTTACGTTCAAACATAACTCCAAAACCGTGTTCACTTCCCGGACTCCTCCGGAAAGAGACCATCACGGCTACACACGCGGTTGATGCATTTTAATTAAGTTAAGTGTCAAGTTTTCTACAAACGGATATTAACAAATTCCCATCTGCCCATAACCGCGGGCACGACTTTCAAAAGTTCATAACCCTACAGGGGTGTCCCAACTTAGCCCATCACAAGCCCTCATGGTCAACGAAGGATATTCCTTCTCCTGAGGAGACCCGATCAGTCTCGGAATCCCGATTACAAGACATTTCGACAATGGTAAAACAAGACCAGCAAGACCGCCCGGTGCGCTGACATCCTGATAGGAGCTGCACATATCTCATTCTCAGGGAAACACCGGATGAACACAACATACAACTAAAAATACTGGCCCGGGGGGGTTAAATAAAGATGACCCTCGGGAGTGCGACTCCCAAGGGAAAAGTAGGTGGTGGTGAAGAAAATGGTAAAACCATGGTTGGGCCTTGCTGGAGGAGTTTTATTCAAAGCGAACTGTCAAGGGGTCCCCATAACACCCAATTGTGTAAGGAACGCAAAATCTAGGAACATAACACCGGTATGACGAAAACTAGGGCGGCAAGAGTGGAACAAAACACCAGGCATAAGGCCGAGCCTTCCACCCTTTACCAAGTGTATAGATGCATTAATTAAATAAGAGATATTGTGATATCCCAACATATCCATGTTCCAAAACATGGAACAAACTTCATCTTCACCTGCAACTAACAACGCTATTAGAGGGGCTGAGCAAAGCGGTAACATGGCCAAACAACGGTTTGCTAGGACAAGGTGGGTTAGAGGCTTGACATGGCAATATGGGAGGCATGATATAGCAAGTGGTAGGTATCACGGCATAGCAATAGAGCAAGCAACTAGCAAGCAAAGATAGAAGTGATTTCGAGGGTATGGTCATCTTGCCTGAGATCCCGCAAGGAGGAAGAACGAGTCCATGAAGAAGACAAGCGGACGAAGTCAAACAAATCCTCACAAACGCGACGTTATCGGAACCAACCCGAAGAAGCAACACCGGAAAGGAGCAAACAACATAGTAAACAATCATCACATCAACATGGCATAATGCACAACCAAGTCTGATGCATGTCCGGTTTAATGAAGCATGGCATGGCAAAGTGCACAAGAAATTCTACAAATTAAGTGGAGCTCACTATGCAACGAGTTGCATATTGACGAAACACCACAACAAGTTATTTAGTTCGATCTCGTTTATGTACCCGTCAATATTAAATGTTGTTAAACATGGCAAGAGGTGAAGAACAACAAAACTATCTATCTAGGCAAGTTTGAATGAGGCCGGAACAACGAACAACAATTCGGGTAAATCCCCATATGCATATTTTAGATTTGGTACTATTCTGCCTTAAACACAATTTGGGTTGTTAAACATGCAAAGTAAAGTCACCATGTTAAACTAGGCATTTTTCTACCCCATTTACATCTAAAGTTTGTTAAGTTCGGAGCTACGGTTATTTAGTTATGAGTTAAAGCATTTTAACATGGCATAGGAGCAAATTTAACCAAACATCATTTTAAACATGGATGAAAGTGGCATATTATGAAACTAGACAAAATTCTAACCATTTTACATATAAAGTTTGTTTTAATCCGATGCCCGGTTTGTGAGTTATTATATGCATGAACTCTAGGGACTTTTCTGCAAATCCGTAGTCTCAGGATTAATAGAGAAAAATGTTATGTGGAAAAAAACATGTCCCGGGCCGAATCTGGCCGGCCCAAAAGTGCACAGGGACAGGGGTTGCTCCCCAGGCCTCATGGGCCAGCGGATCTGGTGGGCTAAATCAACGCCTTGGCAAAGAAGCAGGCTGGGCCTGGGCTGGCGTGGTCAACGGGAGTGGGCACGGGACGAGCGTCCTGCTCCTCGCAGAGGAAGCAGAGGCCACGGCAAGGCATGGCGAGGCAGAGGACACCGACGGGCGATGCACTGGTGGCGCTGGAGGTGACCGAAGGAAGCGGATCTGGGCGGCGAGGTAGCAGGCCGGCGGCGACGACTGCAGCCGAAGGGGATCGAGGCGGCATGGTCCTGCAGGGAGGCCTCGGGCGCCATGGCGTGGAGGCGCTCCGGTGAGGCAGGGGACGACCGGAGGTCGAGGATGGACTAGTCCAACCATTCCCAGTCATATTCCGGCAGAGAGGGAGAGAGGTTAGAGGAGGAAACTAAGGAAGGAAGGAGGGAGGCAGGGTGGCTGCACTACGATGGTGGTCCAGCTAGGGCTCCGGGAACGGCGAGGTCGAGCAGGAGGAGCTCGGGGATGGGCGCGTGTGTGGAGGAGCCCTAGCTCTCGCGGGATTTGAGCGTCTGCGGTCGTTGGCTGGAGATGGATCGAGGGGATGGATGGGTCTGGGAGGTCGGGCGCTGCTCTGGTTGGTGGGAGGCTGAAAGCGAGGTGGATGCGGGATAGATCCTGAGAGAACAGTGGCGGCGGCGGACACGGATGGAGGGGACATGGGCCTAAAAACTAGGGTTAGACCGAAATATATAGCGAGTGGATTAAAAGAGAGGGATTTGGATCATCGGATCGAAATCCGACGGACGAGAATGAAATAGGTAGGGAGTCCAAAAAGAAAAACGGAGATGTTTTATAGATGTTTGGGGATGATCCGGATCGAACGGTGACGACTGCCTGAGTCGGGTCCCGGGAAGTTTCGGACGCGCATGAGACGGGTTCGATGCACTGAGCAGAGAGGGTTTTCGGACCGTGCGATCGCATCAGACGGCTCCGGACGCGAAGCAGGGTAGGTGGAAGGACTAGGTGGGCTGTGGCGAGGCTGAGAGGAGAGAAGAGAGAGAGAGGGCCTGGCAGCAGTTTTCGGAGACCAAAAACGTCCAACGTTAGACCAGCAGCGGTGCCGCTATAGTTATACGTTGGGGCGTCAAACGGACTTCGAACGCGATCAAACTTGGCAGGCGGCCTACCTACAACATAACAACACCACATGCCAACTTTCAACCCATTCCGAGAACATTTTTGGGCCACTTATAAAATACTATTTCGGACATGCCGTGGGCGCGTGCAAGTGTGTCTGGGCTCAGAACGGGTAACAAACGGAACTGGGGAACCCGGATGCATGTTTTGAAAAACAAGATGGTGCAATGCACATGATGACATGATGAAAGGCAACACGCAGCCAAATGACATGGCAACATCGGCGAATAACTAGAAGACACTTGGCGCATCAGACTCGGGGCGTCACAACACTCCACCACTACGAGAGGATCTCGTCCCGAGATCTAGAATGGCACCGGAGAGAAACGGAAAAGGAAGAGAAGAGGTAAAACTAATTGCTTCTTTGACACACAAGTGAAACCATGAACCTTGAGAGGTTGAACAAATTGAAATGAAGAATACTGCGAAGGTGAACAAAGTTGAAAACACGCCGTTAGATAAGATGAACAAGGAACCTTACTAGAACCTTGTATGTTGAAATACATAAGAAAAGGGTTGCGATGGACAAGGAGTACATGCAAGCACTCTGGTAGAAACAAGATGTACAAGGAACGATAAGGATCAATTACGACAACACTCCGATGGGAAAAGGAAGGTAAAGAATATGAGCTTGGCAAAATGAAAGCACTTGGATGAGACTCCGGTTAGAAGAGGAATGATAGACACAACACTCCGGTTAAAACAAGATAGAGAAGGAATAAGAATGATATAATTTGGGAAGCACTCCCACTGAAAATGGAAGGAATAGAACATGATTTTTGACAAGATGAAGGATACTTGATGAAGTCAACAACGCACTGCCTCCGGACCTATAGAAAGAATGGCACAAGGGTAAGAAAGATTTTAGGCGGCACTCCGGTTGAGAAGGGAGGCAAAACTTGATAAGATGAGAGGACTTGAATAGAGGGCACTACACTCCGGTTAAATGGATAAGCAAAGGAAAGAACATGATCTTGGAAAAAAAATATGATTGGTCAAAGAGAGCAACATCACAATGCCTCCGGAACGAATGAATAGAAGCTAGACCGTCGAAACAAGAGAACGGAGAAGGAATGGCAACTTGTACCACAATTTAATTTGTAAATCATCCTTGCAAGAAGGTTAGAGCGGAGTTGTTGGAAAAACAACAAAAAAAAGATATGATCCTCGTGGACTTATTGAGACATCTCAAAACTTGAGGTGAACTTCTGCCACTAACGAAAAGCAATTGCTTGCTTCAGATGAATGAAGAGATGAAAAACTTGTTCCACCAAGAGGATAAAGAGCAAGCTTGGGTCATTGAGAAGCAACACAATAGCAACATTCCTTAGGAAAGGCTTTAGGTGAAATATAACCCAAGATACCTCCAATGAAGAGATTGCTGGATTTAAAATATCTCATCCTTGACAACATGTGAATCATGAAACACGAACTCAAATTTTCAAGAATGACATAACACCACCTGAAATGATAAGGTAGAATGAATTGCACTTCGAAATGCAAGAAGAATGCTTGAACTCCTCAAAACAAAACATGTGTTGAGCACCATGCTTATTTTGGAGTATAGCTTGGCGGATCATAACTTCGAGAGAAATCTTGAAGAACAATTGAAGAATAAAAAGAATCCTTGACGAACCACCATGTTGAGCCTCCATGAAGAACTCCGGTAAAAAAGAATGATCAAACGAAAGAAAGTTGAAAATAACAAGATGAAGCCTTGCAATGATTTAGATGGATCTTTCGCGATGATATAATTGAGAGATGTTGGAACTCTGGGAAAGTATGAAGCACTTGAACCGAGAATTTACTCATCATGAACAAACTTCGGAAGAATGAATCCATCATTTGGATGAAACAAGAATAAGAATTATGTTATGCGTATCCTTCACCAATTTAAATTGATGACAAGCAGCGGATCTGGCGTACTACTTATTCTCGTAGCTAGAAAGCATTAAGATAGATATAGCGCCAACTTGGGAAGGTCTTCTGCGAACCACCGGTAGGATTGGGAAGAACAAATGAATTGATACGATAACAAAGGAAGAGAACTCTTGAACGAACCACCATAAGAATTGAAAATGAACGAAGAGAAGATAAAGAAACACCAGGAAGAATTAGAAAATGAACGAAGATACTTGAGAGAATTTAGGTACAAGTTAACGAAGAGATCCTGAGCTGATTAGATGATACTTGAATGATGCACCAATATGATTTGGAGAACAATAGCTGAAAGTGGAGAATGAATAATTATGAGATGATGGGCTTCGGAGAATCAAACTGAAAGACTCTTGAATTGCTCTGGATGGGTGAAAAGAATTCTCACAATCGAAAACAATTATGAGAGGATGGCATCAAGCTTGAACTTCGCGTCTTTGGAAGAATGGGTAAGATTTGGAGGAGAAACTCTTCTTCGGTATTTAAATGTAGAGAATGACGATGAGAAACACCACCATGAATTGTTGAGATACTCTGGGATGAAAATTAGAATGGTTGAACCAACGATGAAAAGACTTTGAAAGATCTTGGAGAAAGGCATTTTACTGATGAAAATTCATTCTTACGTCAAACTTTAGAAGATTTGAGAATAGCTCCGGGAAAAATTAGAAGAGTCAGGTATGATCCTGGGACCTATGGGTTATGGCCCACTAAAGATAAACACCGTTGAACGATTACTTGAAAGATATTGCACCGGTTGAATTAAATGGCTTGAATGAGATAACCATCTCGCAATAGCTTGAACAGATCAAGAATGGAAACGCGAATCTCTTGATATATCTTTAGCACTCCAGAACAAATGAATAGCGAGGAGCGGATGATTAAGAGGTGCACCGGCATGAGAAAGCATTTGAAACAAGGAAAAGGATATGATCGACAACGCTTGACTTGAATCCACCGGAGAAGAAAACGAGTGAAGAGTGACGAACTTGAGGCTTCCTTAGCATCTTCCTGAGAATCACTGGATAAGAATATTGACGGAAAAGAATGGAGAGAGTTCACATCCATAAGATGGATACTTGATTAAGAAATCTGAGTCCTTGAGGAAACAAGGGTGGGAGGGCGGGAAAACAAAGGCACCTTGGAAAAAAACTGAGAAGTGATCTTGCGGATGTTGAAATGATCGGATCCACTTGAAGAGAAACACGCCGGTTGGAAAAGAATTAACATGACAATCTAGATTATCATGGAGGATTTGTATTCACATAGGAGTATGACAACACCGCTTCGGAAAGTTATGGAATCAACACTTGACTCTGAAGAATCTCGAATACCACTACTCAAAACAAAACAAATGATTGGCTTGCAAAATAAGCCGGAACAAACATATGATAGAGATTTCGTCCGAAGTTTTCGTGGTGGGGCCCACACGGGCTCGATTGTACCGCACCATCATGTACAAGGCAGCGCACATAACATACGAAGCGTCCCCGAGTCAGCATAGCCAAGGACTCTTTAAGACACAACGAGACCACTGTAAAACCAACCGTGGATAGGCGGACCACTATACGTCGAACCCCAATCTCATATCATGCATCTGTCGGAGAGATATCCTAGAGCTACTTGAATTCCCACTTATAAACTCCCGAAACTTTCTGGTTATGCAATCAGGTGTTGGGGATACAAGGGAAGCATAATATCTCACCCAAAACTAGCAAATCCTACATCCAGTTGTATCCATCCTTCAACACATAACCAAGAAACCTTCGGAAATCATTTACCTCAACCTTCGAAAAGCATCCATTATACGAGTTATGGCAATACGCCCGAACTCCCTCCCTAGTATTGGGTGGCATCGAGGTTATCTCACCAACAACTGCATAAAAGAGTTTTTCGATGTCGGCGAACTCATGTATTCTAGAACAGCAACAATAAAATTGTGACGACAACACCTCGGAGCTCAACTCCCCAGGACACCGCCACAACCCCTAAATATCAAGAGGCACCAAGAACATTGTTCTCGTCACAAAACCATCATAACAATTCCAAGATACCCGCGTGATCCTAAAAAAAATTAGTGAAATTTTAGGAGAGAAGAGTCAAAACTTCTACGTCGGGAGGCCTCACAAGAGCGACGAAGGGACTGGGGAGTAAAAAGAATCCTACTCTCCGATATATATAATCCTATAAGACTCAAAACATTTTTCTAGACTCAACAACGCCAGCGATTCGATCAAGCAGGGGGCTCGTAAGTCGGGGAAGGCTCTGATTACCAACTTGTAACACCCACGATGCGGCTATATCTCCCACGTGTCGGAGCACGACTTAGAGGCATAACCGCATAGTAGGCATGTCGCAAGAGGGGTAATCTTTACACATCCCATGTACTGAATAAGAAAGGGATAAAGAGTTGGCTTACAACCAGAACTTCACACAAATACAAGTTAAACAAGCATCATCCAGAATACAATCCAGGTCCAACTACGGAACCAAAATAAAGAAAGACCACCCCTATTGCTAGGTCCTCGACCGCCCCAACTGGGCTCCACTACTGATCGAAAGGAAACAAAACAACCCAACGAAGACGATCTTCATCATGCTCCCACTTGAGCTCGACTGCGTCATCTGCACTGTTATCATCGGCACCTGCAATTATTTGGAAGTATCTGTGAGCCATGAGGACTCAGCAATCTCACACCAGCGAGATCAAGACTATTTAAGCTTATGGGTAGGAAAGGGGTAATGAGGTGGAGCTGCAACAAGCACTAAGCATATATGGTGGCTAACATACGCAAATAAGAGCGAGAAGAGAAGCAAAGCAACGGTCGTGAACTAGAAGTGATCCTAAAACTACTTGCGTTCAAACATAACTCCAAAACCGTGTTCACTTCCCGGACTCCGCCGGAAAGAGACCATCACAGCTACACACGCGGTTGCTGCATTTTAATTATGTTAAGTGTCAAGTTTTCTACAACCGGATATTAACAAATTCCCATCTGCCCATAACCACGGGCACGACTTTTGAAAGTTCATAACCCTGCAGGGGTGTCCCAACTTAGCCCATCACAAGCTCTCACGGTCAACGAAGGATATTCCTTCGCCCGAGAAGACCCGATTAGTCTCGGAATCCCGGTTACAAGACATTTCGACAATGGTAAAACAAGACCAGCAAGACCGCCCGATGCGCAAACATCCTGATAGGAGCTGCACATATCTCATTCTCAGGGTAACACCGGATGAACACTACGTACAACTAAAACCAACCCTCAAGTCTCCCCGAGGTGGCGCTGCAAGTGGCTCTGTTTCGGACCAACACTGAGAAAAGCACTGGCCCGGGGGGGTTAAATAAAGATGACCCTCAGGAGCGTGACTCCCAAGGGAAAAGTAGGTGGGGGTGAAGCAAATGGTAAAACCAAGGTTGGGCCTTGCTGGAGGAGTTTTATTCAAAGCGAACTGTCAGGGGGTTCCCATAACACCCAACCATGTAAGTAACACAAAATCAAGGAACATAACACCGGTATGACGGAAACTAGGGAGGCAATAGTGGAACAAAACACCAGGCATAAGGCCAAGCCTTCCACCCTTTACCAAGTATATAGATGCATTAATTAAGTAAGAAATATTGTGATATCCCAACATATCCATGTTCCAAACACATGGAACAAACTTCATCTTCACCTGCAACTAACAATGCTATAAGAGGGGCTGAGCAAAGCGGTAACATGGCCAAACAATGGTTTGCTAGGACAAGGTGGGTTAGAGGCTTGACATGGCAATATGGGAGGCATGATATAGCAAGTAGTAGGTATCGTGGCATAGCAATAGAGCGAGCAACTAGCAAGCAAAGATAGAAGTGATTTCGAGGGTATGGTCATCTTGCCTGAGATCCCGCAAGGAAGAAGAACGAGTCCATGAAGAAGATAAGCGGACGAAGTCAAACGAATCCTCACAAACGCGACGTTATCAGAACCAACCCGAAGAAGCAACACCGGAAAGGAGCAAACAACATAGTAAACAACCATCACATCAACATGGCATGATGCAAAACCAAGTATGATGCTTGTCCGGTTTAATGAAGCATGGCATGGCAAAGTGCACAAGCAATTCTACAAATTAAGTGGATCTCACTATGTAACGAGTTGCATATTGATGAAACACCACAACAAGTTATTTAGTTTAATCTCGTTTATGTACCCATCAATATTAAATGTTGTTAAACATGGCAAGAGGTGAAGAACAACAAAACTATCTATCTAGGCAAGTTTAAATGAGGCCGGAACAACGAACAACAATTCCGGTAAATCCCCATATGCATATTTTAGATTTGGTACTGTTCTTCCTTAAACACAATTTTATGGTTGTTAGACATGCACAGTAAATTCACCATGTTAAACTAGGCATTTTTCTACCCCATTTACATCTAAAGTTTGTTAAGTTCGGAGCTACGGTTATTTAGTTATGAGTTAAAGCATTTTAACATGGCATAGGAGCAAATTTAACCAAACAGCATTTTAAACATGGATGAAAGTGGCATATTATGAAACTAGACAAAATTATAAGCATTTTACATATAAAGTTTGTTTTGAATCCGATGCCCGGTTTGTGAGTTATTATATGCATGAACTCTAGGGACTTTTCTGCAAATCTGTAGTCTCAGGATTAATAGAAAAAAATGTTATGTGGAAAAAAACATGTCCCGGGCCGAATCTGGTCGGCCCAAGAGTGCACAGGGACAGGGGTTTCTCCCCAGGCCTCGTGGGCCGGCGGATCTGGTGGGCTAAATCAACGCCTTGGCAAAGAAGCAGGTTGGGCCTGGGCTGGCGTGGTCAACGCGAGTGGGCATGGGACGAGCGTCCTGCTCCTCGCAGAGGAAGCAGAGGGCACGACAAGGCATGGCGAGGCAGAGGACACTGACGGGCGATGCACTGGTGGCGCTGGAGGTGATCGAAGGAAGCGGATCCGGGCGGCGAGGTAGCAGGCCGGCGGCGACGACTGCAGCCGAAGGGGATCGAGTCGGTGTGGTCCTGCAGGGAGGCCTCGGGCACCATGGCGTGGAGGCACTCCGGTAAGGCAAGGGACGGCCAGAGGTCGGGGATGGACTAGTCCAACCATTCCCAGTCAGATTCCGGTGAAGGTTTGAGGTCCAGGAGCCAATGCATCGGAGGGTGCTTGTCGGTGTCAAAACCGGCGGATCTCGGGTAGGGGGTCCCGAACTGTGCGTCTAAGGCAGATGTTAACAGGAGGCAGGGAACACGATGTTTTACCCAGGTTTCGGCCCTCTTGATGCAGGTAAAACCCTACGTCCTGCTTGATTAATATTGATGATATGGGTAGTACAAGAGTGGATCTACCACGAGATCAGAGAGGCTAAACCCTAGAAGCTAGCCTATGGTATGATTGTATGTTGTCCTATGGACTAAAACCCTCTAGTTTATATAGACATCGGAGGGGGCTAGGGTTACACAAGGTCGGTTACAAAGGAGGAGATATACATATCCGTATTGTCTATGCTTGCCTTCCACGCCAAGTAGAGTCCCATCCGGACACGAGACGAACTCTTCAATCTTGTATCTTCATAGTCCAACAGTCCGGCCAAAGGATATAGTCCGACTGTCCGGAGACCCCCTAATCCAGGACTCCCTCGGTAGCCCCAGAACCAGGCTTCAATGACGATGAGTCCGGTGCGCAGTATTGTCTTCGGCATTGCAAGGCGGGTTCTTCTCCAATTTCCAAGTGTTTGTAAGCAGTGTCTAGCTCCATAAATGTTGAACCTCTTGGCTTCTGTGCCCAATAAGGGCTTTTCCCACGCGTCGAATGAATACGAGGCACCAAGGCGTTTTTACATTTGCCCCCCCCTATCCAGATAAATAAATTGTCTATTAAAGGGATGGGGATTCTTACATCTGATCCAAACCATCCTCCCCCAGCGAGAATCCATCAGAGCGTGTTTCGGAAAGATCCATTCCAGCATGGCCGACCTCCGCAGCTCCTCCTCCCGCCCCGTAGCCCTAAGCCCGGTGATTGGGAGAGGTGTTCTGTCCCGCACAGTCGATTAGTCGAACTGCAGACTAAGGGATTTCTCCCTCCGGCGTATATGGTGCCCGTTCGAGCCGGGCTTGCCACCTACAATGGCGGGGAGCAAGCGGAGAGCTTTCATGGGGGAACGGGTTTGCCTCGTTCCCTATTTACTAAGGGGACTCGGATTTCCAATTAATCCGTTTCTCCATGGGCTCCTGGAGCTCTACGGCCTCCAGTTACACAATCTCACCCCTGCCTCCATTCTACACATCGCCGGCTATGTTGCTCTCTGCGAGTTGTTCCTGGGCTGCGAGGCTCACTTCGAGCTGTGGAAAAGGCTATTTTGCCTCGTCCCTCGCACACAGAGGGAATCAGTTTATCAAGTGGGCGGAGCCGAAATATGGCGCATCACCGATACCGGATACCTGTCCGGTACCCCGAAGAAGCCGTCCGAAGACTGGCCTTCAAAATGGTTTTATATGGAGGACGTTCCCATTCCGGACCCTATTCGGAGAGGTCTTCCTGAGTTCAACAATGCTCCTTTGAAGAAGTGCCAAAGTTGGCACCCACGGAGCCCTCAGGCAGAAGACAACGGAGAAGTCCTCTATTTGATGAACCGGATCAAGCCACTAGCTCAATCAGGATTGACAATAATCGAAGTTATGTCGATTTGCATAATGCGGGGAGTGCAGCCACTCCAATATCATGGGCACCCCTTGTGCTGTTATAACGGGCGTAAGGGTCCGAACAATGCTGCCGCTCTAGCGAAAATTCTGTCCGAACTGTTCAAGGGTGAGGAAGAGGAGTTCACCCGCATCAAGCCACGGGATGGATTCTCCATGTACAATCCTCCAAGATGGGTAAGTTATATCTCCCTGCTCCCATTTTCCCGCATTCTTTGTCGTAAGTATTCACCTTGCCACTTTGCGGCAGGAACTGCGAAAAGCCATAAAGGAGGTGTGCAGCCCTTCTCCACAACCAGAGGACGCTGACCGGGCCCTCGACTCCGGACTTGAAGAGGATCCGATTATATCCGTGGAGCTGATAGACCGCTAGTTCTATCAGTTAAGCTGCGAGGATGCCATGGTGGCCATTACGGCCGACTATCCCGGACTGCTCCCTGCATCGCAAGTAAGAAAAACCAAAAATCTTAACTCCCAAAACTAGGTTCCCCTTTTAAACACTTCAACCACCATATACACATGGCATTTTTTACAGGGAAGGCATTCGGGACGCCCTGCTGAACCTGCAGCAACTCGCCAACCATAGGCACCGAGGCCGGGTAGGCCAAAAAGGAAGGCGGTTAGGACGGAGACGCCAGCGCAAAGGTATAAAACCCCCGCTCCTTGGTCGTCATCTTTCTCAAAATGTAATGACACCCGTGTTTCTTTAATAGAAAAAACGCTCGCCGGAATATGTCCGGCGATGTTGCCGATCACGCCTCCACCAGTCGGGCGCCAGGACCGGACATAGAGGCGAAAGCCGATATGGGGCAGGTGCCGGATAATCCCCCTATGGAGGATGCGGATAGATTATCCGCTACTAACTCAGAAGTGGAAAGCGCCATGAATCATAGGCGCTGCAGGGCCGTACTCCGTGACGCTTGTTTCTCACCAAAGGCATTTGATGCCTTCAATTCTGGAGAGGCGTACCTCCGTGCCGCTCAAGACGGCCTAGCCAGAGCCACGTATCTGTATGTAAAGGATGTACGGGTGAGTGAATCTGGTGATTTATATGTATCGGTAGCCCATGAGACTTGAAACAGTTAGCAGAACTGATTTAAGGATCATCTTTATTGTGTAGGTTCTTATAGAGAACAATACTAAGCTGTCCTAGGAGCTGGAGGAATGCAAGACCCAACTGCGGGCCGCTGTTGCCACATTGCAGGAACAGAAAAAGCCTCCCGCTGGTAACATTTACTTTAAAGAATGATGGTTACCATATAGTATGCGGCGTGGCTGTAGATCTAACAACAGATGTTGCAGATGAATCCAGAGAGAATCCGGAGGTCCAGCATGTTATGCGACAGCTAGGGACTAGCAAACGCGTGCTGACTGAAGTTAGGCGGGAGAAAAACAATCTCCAAGATGCCAATATTAAGCTGAGCGTGGAACTAAAAGACATTTGTGGCCAGCTTGCAGACTCCGAGAAGGAGAATAAGCGGCTTCGGCGTGGCATTTTCAGTAAGTGCTTGAATGAATCCTTTTAAAGGAGTTCGGCGAAGAAGTCGACTAACAGCGTTATGTCTGTAGGTATGCTGACGGGTCGTCCTGCGGAGGAAATGCCCGGGTCTGCGGGTGATCTTCTGTCCGAGCTGTCACGTCTGCACGAACAAGTTCGGCAGGTGATGCAGGGTGTTGCCCAGGCCTTGTGGCCGTCCATCTCCCTGCCAGAGGGTGTTGCCGAGCTTACGGAGAAGCTCAAGGGAGCACGGCGGTGATTCCGATTATGGAAGATATCAGCCTGCCGACAGGGTGCCAGAGAAGCCTGGGCCATGGTGAAGTCGCGGTATGGCAAGGCAGACCCAAATCACATGGCCGAAGTCGGACCTATGGGACCCTATGGAAATTAAAGAGATCCCTTTTAGCTTAGTTTATGGGCAGGTAGAATTAGCCGCAAAGTATTCTCAACAGGATTGTAAGCTAGACCGCCTGTTGGATGGTATAGAAGAGGAATTTAGTCAGTCTGCATGACTATGTAATTAAAGTGACATGTATAATACCTTCTAGACGGATTGTAGATCATTTGTCGTTGCGGACCTTTTCGCTTCAACCTCCGGGCCCGATTGTCCGGAGTGTATCCGAATACCCGCTTAGTTATATAAGAACCGGGGTATGCGTGGAGACCATGTGTAGGGGTCATTAGTGCTTTATCAGACAAGTGCCCAACTAGTTATGTTATATTACATGGGTAGTAAGAAACATCTTCCAGGGAGAATAGTTCCGTTAAGGGTTCCTTTCCCTGGGTAAGCATGCCCTAAAGTGCATGTCCGGACTGCAATAGGAAATGCAGGAAAAACATCTGGGGGTAGATATGGACAATAAAAATCATCTTTTTTTCACCGACCGAATATTCCCTTAAGAACGCTAGCTTTCGGCTTCACCCAGTCTGAGGTACTCATCCGGCTGACCCGGCAGTAACAATCGCAGAGGTGCTCCCCTTATGCCCTAGCTGAATTAACGGGAACGTAGGGCATAAATACAAGAGCCAGGCAACCCATATTGGCCAAAACTTAAGTCATAACAATGCATATAATGGTGAAAAAAGGTACATGCAGAAGTATAACACATGTGTGGGGCATGAGGCCCAGATAAATAATATAAGCTTCTGTGAAAGAAGCCCCCAGGTATGAAGAGTGCGGCTAGCGCATCTATAATGTGCAGGCGAGGCACAAGGTGACCCTTGAAGTCCTAGAGAAATAATAAAAGAAAGAAAGAAAGAAAACAAGACAGATAATCTATAGGCAGAAAATGGACAAAGGGAGGGGACTAACATAGAGTCCGGTGCTAGGCGTAGAATCTTCGGAGCCTGGCCGCGTTCCATGGGTTCGGCTCGAGTCGACTAGTCGATGCATCCCGCAGTCGGTATGCTCCACCGGTCAGAACTTGGTCAATAATGAAGGGACCTTCCCATTTGGGCTCGAGCTTGTTCTTTTTCTTATCCGACATGTGTAGAACTAGTTCGCCAACATTATAAGTTTTGACCCATACTTCTCTGCTTTGATATATGCGAGCATGTTGCTGATAAAATGCGGAACGGGCTTTGGCTACGTCGTGCTCCTCCTCCTGGATGTCCAAACTGTCCTGCCGATCGAGCTCGGCTTCTCTTTCTTCGTATATGCGCACTCAAGGTGAGTCATGAATTATGTCACAGGGCAAGACTGCCTCTGCATCGTACACCATAAAGAAGGGTGTATATCCGGTACTACGATTCGGCGTGGTCCGCAGCCCCCAGAGTATGGAGTCGAGCTCCGCTACCCAGTGCGTGTTAGACTCCGTTAAGGAGCGCACTAATCTGGGTTTAATACCGCTCATTATAAGACCGTTGGCTCACTCGACTTGCCCGTTGGTTTGTGGGTGATAGACTGAAGCATAATCGAGCTTGATGCCCATTTTGCTGCACCAGAGTTTTACCTCATCGGCCATGAAGTTCGTGCCATTATCAGTGATGATGCTGTGGGGGATGCCATAACGGTGTACAACCCCGGATATGAAGTCTATCACCGGTCCGGATTCGGCTGTTTTAACAGGTTTGGCCTCTATCCATTTGGTGAATTTATCCACCATGACCAATAAGTATTTTTTCTTGTGGGTTCCCCCTTTAAGGGGTCCAACCATGTCAAGCCTCCAGACCGCAAAGTGCCATGTAATGGGGATTGTTTGGAGGGCGGTGGGTGGCATGTGGCATTGATTTGCAAAGAGCTGGCAACCGGCGCAACATTGGACCAAGTCTTGTCCATCTGCTCGGGCCGTTGGCCAATAGATTCCTGTACGGAAGGCCTTGCTTACAAGAGCCCAGGCTACGACATGATGACCGCCGAGTCCGGCATGAATTTCTGCCAAAAGATTGCGCCCTTCCTCTTCGGAGATGCACCTTTGAAGGACTCCGGTAGTGCTTTTTTTTGTAGAATTCTCCCTCATTGACCCTATAAGCCTTGGATCGCCGCACTACGCATCGTGCGTCATTTTGGTCCTCCGGAAGTTCCTGTCTAGTTAGGTAGGCCAGGAATGGTTCTGTCCACGGGGCAATAATGGCCATTATTTCGTGGACTAAAGGTGTTATTTTGGTGGCGGAGCCTCCGATTGTGTCAGAGAGTTCGGTATCGGGTATTTTGGCCGGGTCTGGACTATTGTTACCGGTGTCCCCTTCCCATACTACGGATGTCTTGAACAGCCTTTCCAAAAATATGTTGGGGGGGGGACCGCATCACGTTTTGTGCCGATGCGGGCGAGGATATCCGCCGCCTGATTGTTTTCGCAAGCCACATGGTGAAATTTGAGTCCCTCGAACCATGCCGACATTTTTAGGACGGCGTTTCGATAGGCTGCCATTTTCGGATCCTTGGCGTCAAAGTCTCCATTTATTTGAGGTATTGTGATATTTGAATCCCCGCGCACCTCCAGGCGTTGAATGCCCATGGAGACTGCCATCCGAAGACCATGCAACAGAGCTTCGTATTCGGCTGCATTGTTGGAGTCTGTATACAGTATTTGCAATACGTACTGAACGGTATCTCCGGTTGGGGATGTCAGGACGACGCCAGCCCCTAGACCAGCCAGCATTTTAGAACCGTCGAAGTGCATGATACAATTGGAGTATGTGCCGTTCTCTTTAGGGAGTTCGGCCTCCGTCCATTCGGCGACGAAGTCGGCCAATACCTGCGACTTGATGGCTCGTCGAGGTTTGTATGTTATGTCGAATGGGAGGAGCTCAATGGCCCATTTGGCAATCCGGCTCATAGCGTCGTGGTTGTTTATAATATCATTAAGTGGCACTTCCGATGCTACTGTAATCGAACACTCTTGAAAGTAGTGTCGCAGCTTCCGCGATGCCATGAATATCGCATATGCTATGTTTTGGTAATGCGGGTAACGTGATTTGCTTGGAGTGAGGACAGTGGATACATAGTATACCGACTTCTGAAGAGGAAATTTATGTCCGTCTGCTTCCCGTTCGACAACGAGCACCACGCTTACAACTTGATGGGTTGCCGCAATGTACAACAGCATTGGTTCGCCGATGTTTGGCGCAGTCAGGATTGGTTTGGTTGCCAAGATGGCCTTTATTTCTTCCAATCCGGCTGTGGCCGCGTCTATCCACTCGAAGTGTTCGGTGCGCCGAAGGAGGCGATAAAGGGGTAAAGCCTTTTCTCCTAAGTGGGAGATATAGCAGCTTAGAGCCGCCACACATCCAGTTGACTTTTGGATTTGTTTGAGGTCTGTTGGGGTAGGCAACTGTGAAAAAGCTTGGATTTTGGCCGGATTAGCTTCAATACGTCTACTGGAGACAATGAAACCCAGGAGCTTTCCGGCTGGTACGCCAAAAACGCATTTTTCTGGATTGAGCTTGATGTCGTATGTTCAGAGGTTGTCGAATGTGAGCCTCAAGTCGTCTATCAAAGATTCGACGTGTTTGGTTTTGACGACCACATCGTCTACGTATGCCTCTACTGTTTTGCCGATTTGTTTCTCCAGACATGTCTGAATCATGCGCTGATATGTTGCACTAGCGTTTTTGAGCCCAAAAGGCATTGTGTTAAAATAGAAGGGACCGTATGGTGTGATGAATGCCGTTGTGGCTTGGTCGGACTCCGCCATCTTGATTTGGTGGTAGCCGCAGTATGCATCGAGGAAACACAATGACTCGTGTCCTGTGGTAGCATCAATGATTTGATCGATGCATGGGAGGGGGAAGGGATCCTTTGGGAAAGCTTTATTGAGGTCTTTGAAATCGACACAAAGGCGCCAGGATTTGTCCTTCTTTGGTACCATCACCAGGTTTGCTAGCCAGTCCGGGTGTTTTATTTCTCTGATGAATCCGGCCTCCAATAACTTGGCTAGTTCCTCTCCCATGGCATGTCTCTTAGGTTCGGAGAAACGCCGAAGAGCTTGCTTGACCGGCTTGAATCCCTTTAGGATATTGAAGCTATGCTCGGCCAGCCTGCGTGGGATTCCTGGCATGTCTGAGGGATGCCAGGCGAATATGTCCCAGTTCTCACGCAGGAACTCTCGGAGTGCGGCGTCCATAGTGGGGTTTAACTGTGCCCCGATGGAGGCTGTTTTTATAGGGTCCGTTGGGTGGACTTGGAATTTGACTATTTCATCTGCTGGTTTTAAAGAGGTGGACTTGGAGATCTCTTGTCGAGTATCAGGTCGTCCCTGTCCACTGTGGAGCGTAGCGTGGTTAATTCCTCGGCTGAGAGGGCTTCGGATAATGCCTCGAGGGCCAGTGCGGCTGTTTTGTTTTCGGCGCGGAGTGCTGTGTCCGGATCACTGGCGAGAGTGATGATTCCATTGGGCCCGGGCATTTTGAGCTTCATGTATCCGTAATGGGGTACGGCTTGGAAGATTGTGAACGCCTCCCGTCCTAAAAGAGCGTGATAACCACTGCTGAACGGGGCCACATGGAATGTAATTTCTTCGGACCTGTAATTATCCGGCGTGCCGAATACTACATCTAGTGTGATTTTCCTAGCACAGCGTGCTTCCCGACTAGGGATGATTCCTCTAAAGGTTGTGCTACTTTGCTCAATGCGGTTCCAGTCCATTTCCATCTTTTGAAGAGTTTCCTCATATATGAGGTTTAATCCGCTGCCGCCGTCCATGAGTACTTTGGTGAGTCGAAAGCCGTCCACGATTGGGCTGAGGACCAGTGCGGCTGGTGCTCGGGCTGTTCGGAATTTAGGTTTGTCACTGGCATTGAAGGTAATAGCCGTGTCACTCCATGGATTTATTGCTGCTATGTGGCAGATTTCGGCCATGCTGCGGAGTGTTCACTTGCGCCTATTATTTGACGCGAAGGTCTCAAACACTGTTAACACCGTATTGTTATCCACGGGATGGTGCTCAGTGGTATTTGGGATAAGAAGATCCTCACCACTTTTGGCCACCTACCGGAGTATCCAACATGCTCTAAGGCTATGCGTTGGTATTATATCCGCTGTAGTAAGAATTTTGCAGGGTCCTTTGAGCCATCCCTCCAGTACGGTTCCATGCCCTGTAGAGGGTTTTTGCTTTTTGGTAGCTGACCCGGGTGTATTGTGAGAATGCACCCTTTTATTTCGGACTGGGTTTGTATTCAGGGCCGGATTATCCCAAAAGTTTGTTTCGGTTTTCCAGGAACTTTCCATCGCACAGTACTTTCGTACTATGGACGCCAAGTCAGCGAAGCGTGTTATCTCACAGCGATTTATGGCGTTAAGGATTCCCTTGTCCGTGCAATTATTGCAGAAAAATAGGATTGCGTCTTCCTCGCGACAGTCCTTAACCTTGTTCATCGCAAGGAGGAATCTGGCCCAATAGTGATGTACTGTTTCCTGGGGCTCTTGCCTGATGTGGGAAAGATCGCTTATGTTTGGGTGGGTGGGTGGAATTGAATCTGAACCCTTACCCGATCTGGGATCCAGGGGCCGAGGAGTTCCCAATTTTGGAAGTTCCGGTTCTGGGATGTTACCTAATAATCATGGCCCGCTGCCTGACTCTAAGTTCAGGGATTGGATGTTGTCATCCCACGAATGGGCGTCCAGCTCAGAGAGCTCGGGAATTTGGACATAGCTGGTCCTCAAGATAGAGGAAAGGTCGCCCATTGTTCCTCCACCACTCCAATATGATGGGTGACCGATGGAGAGTTAATCTCCCTTTGATCGGGTTTAAGCCCAATCCGATCATAGTCTGTAGCTACTCCCAAGGCGGTGATGCAATCCAAGAGCTCGTTTAAGGAGGCGATCTCCATTGGATCCATCTATTCTGCGAGTGCCGATTTGACGTGGAGGTTGTTTTCGATGACCCGAGAAGTCATCGTCGGTGTGGCGGCCAAACAGTCGGTGATGATGAAGCCGCCTAGCCGGAGTGTTTGGCCGACAGCCAAAGCTCCTCCAGCAGTAGTACCGTCTCTAAAGACGAGACGAGACATCCTTCCTTCTGGCGACAGCACAGAGGAACTCTCAATGAAAGCACCAATGTCGGTGTCAAAACCGGCGGATCTCGGGTAGGGGGTCCCAAACTGTGCATCAAAGGCGGATGGTAACAGGAGGCAGGGAACACGATGTTTTACCCAGGTTGGGGCCCTCTTGATGGAGGTAAAACCCTATGTCCTGCTTGATCAATATTGATGATATCGGTAGTATAAGAGTGGATCTACCACGAGATCAGAGAGGCTAAACCCTAGAAGCTAGCCTATGGTATGATTGTATGTTGTCCTACGGACTAAAACCCTCCGGTTTATATAGACACCGGAGGGGGCTAGGGTTACACAAGGTCGGTTACAAAGGAGGAGATATACATATCCGTATTGTCTAAGCTTGCCTTCCATGGCATGTAGAGTCCCATCCGGACACGAGACGAACTCTTCAATCTTGTATCTTCATTGTCCAACAGTCTGGCCAAAGGATACAGTCCGGCTGTCCGGAGACCCCCTAATCTAGGACTCCCTCAGTGCTCCTGAGGTCATCCATGGCAGAAAGGGAGAGAGGTTAGAGAGGAAGAAACTAAGGAAGTAAGGAGAGAGGCAGGGCGCGGGGCTGACCTGGAGATCGAGGTCGGGCACGGTCAGCGCTCGACAACGGCGGAAGGGCGGCTGCACTACGGTGGTGGTCCATCTAGGGCGCCGGGAACGGCAAGGCTGAGCAGGAGGAGCTCGGGGATGGGCGCGTGTGTGGAGGATCCTTGGCTCTCGCGGGATTTGAGTGTCTGCAGTCGTTGGCTAGAGATGGATCGAGGGGATGGATGGGATTGGGAGGTGTGGCGCTGCTCTGGTTGGTGGGAGGCTGAAAGCGAGGTGGATGCGGGATAGATCCTGAGAGAGCAGTGGTGGTGGCAGACACGGATGGATGGGACATGGGCCTAAAAACTAGGGTTAGACCGAAGTATATAGCCAGTGGATAAAAAGAGAGGGATTTGGATCATCGGATCGAAATCCGACTGACGAGAATAAAATAGGTAGGGAGTCCAAAAAGAAAAACGGAGATGTTTTATAGATGTTTGGGGATGATCCGGATCCAACGGTGACGACTGCCCGAGTCGGGTCCCGGGAAGTTTCGGACGCGCACGAGAGGGGTTCGATGCACTGAGCAGAGAGGGTTTTTGGACCATGCGATCGCATCGGACGGCTCCGGACGCGAAGAGGGGTAGGTGGACGGACTAGGTGGGCTATGGCGAGGCTGAGAGGAGAGAAGAGAGAGAGAGGGCCTGGCAGCAGTTTTCGGAGACTGAAAACGTCCGACGTTAGACCGGCAGCGATGCCGCTATAGTTATACGTTGGGGCGTCAAACGGACTCCGAACGCGATGAAACTTGGCAGGCGGCCTGCCTACAACATAACAACACCACATGCCAACTTTCAACCCATTCCGAGAAAAATTTTCGGCCACTTATAAAATACTATTTCGGACGTGCCACGGGCGCGTGCAAGTGTGTCTGGGCTCAGAACGGACAACAGACGGAATTGGGGAACCCGGACGTATGCATGTTTTGAAAAACAAGATGGTGCAATGCACATGATGACATGATGAAATGCAACACGTAGGCAGATGACATGGAAACATCGGCGAATAACTGGAAGACACCTGGCGCATCGGACTTGGGGCGTCACACAGTTGCTGATAACTTTTACAAAACATGATCATCTCATACAACAATTTATATCTCATCACGTCTTGACCATATCACATCACAGCATGCCCTGCAAAAACAGGTTAGACGTCCTCTACTTTGTTGTTACAAGTATTACGTGGCTGCTACGGGCTTCTAGAAAAAACCGTTCTTACCTATGCATCAAAAACACAACGATTTTTCGTCAAGTGTGTTGTTTTAACCTTCAACAAGGACCGGACATAGTCAAACCCGATTCAACTAAAGTTGGAGAAATAGACACCCGCCAGCCACCTGTGTGCAAAGCACGTCGGTAGAACCAGTCTCATGAACGCAGTCATGTAATGTCGGTCTGGGCCGCTTCATCCAACAATACCACCGAATCAAAGTAAGACGTTGGTGGTAAGCAGTATTACTATTCTTGCCCACAACTCATTGTGTTCTACTCGTGCATATAACATCTACGCATAGACCTGGCTCTGATGCCACTGTTGGGGAACGTAATATTTCTGTGGCGACCTGACCCGAATGGATCAAGTGCTCTGTGCTCAGGTGTCATCCCTGGATGAGTCATGCTGACACCACACAGTACATCGAAGGATTTATAGCAGAGTGGCAATCACACACTTATTACATCGTTGTCTCAAAGAGAACTTATTACAATAAATGTGGCTTAAGGCCATCTAATAACGATAACAGCGAAAGACTCGGAAGATAAATGGGTCCATCAACTCCAGCGGCATCACTGAGTATAGGGCCACGACCTAAAACCACCTTACTTGTCGTCTGAAAAGTCTGCAACATGAAAGTTGCAGCCCGAAAACGGGTCAGCACATGGAATATGCTGGCAATGTAACACATAGAGAGTAATGGAATGAAACAGCTATACTACATGCATATATGGCTAGTGGAAAGCTTTATGGTTACAGTTTTGCGTAAAGCCAATTTTTCCCTACTGCAAAGGAATAAATTTATTTAACTATCATGGTGGTTGTTAAACATCAAGAATGGTTGACAGCATTCCGATCCCAATTAAGTGAACAATTAAAACCCAACAATATTAATTAGAGTAACATGATGAGATTCACATGATATTCAAGTACTAGATACTCAAGTTGTCCATAACCGGGGACACGGCTAATCATGATTAGTTTGTACACTCTGCAGAGGTTTGCGCACTTTTCCCCACAAGACTCGATCGCCTCCGTTTGGTTTCTCGCACTACACGGTGTTTGAGAAACGGATGACCGAGACATAGTCTTTCAGAAGCGCTAGCACCTTACATGTGGGGTAGACCGTACCACCTACAACCCCTACATCTGCTAGTCCACCCCGTAAGAGTTCGCACAACTTAGTCAACTATGCCAGAGCCCATAGTAGCATGTGGCTGCACACGGAAGTTTCTAGCATGAAAGATCTTATGATCCCTTTGAGCCTGGGTGGCGGTCCAAAATAAAACAGGCAAGTCCTGATAGACAATGTGTGTTTAAGTTGCCACCTTAGATAAACCATTAAAATTATCAACTCACATCTGTCATGGATATCACTCACCCAATCCACGTCTACTAGCATAGCATGGCATAATAAGAAAAAGTAGAAGTAACTCCCAAAGGTTTCATAATAATACAGGTGATAGGTACTACCTCATCTACTTCCCATCCCACAATTTAATTAGATCCTAATCATGCAATGTGAGAGGATTGATCTAATGCAATAAAACATGGGTTGTAGAAAAGGTATGATCAAAGTGTTACTTGCCTTGCTGATGATCCACGAGACCTAGGGTTTCGAAGTAACAGGCGGCGCAATCCGGGTGATCTATCGCAGACAAACTACAAGCACACAATAAGTACTCATCTAATGCACAGGTAAAACTCGAACAAGAGAACGAACCAGAAGGTTCAACTTAAAAACTCCGGTTGCAAAGAAAGAAAGAACCGAACAAAGAAACAGAAAACAAACGGCGGAAGAAAACAACTCGGTTCTAGCAAGTTGAAACTAGGTCAAATTTTACCGGGGCAAAACTTTTTTAAGTTGATTAAATGGAACGGCGGTTTCGAAACGAAACTCCAGGCGCTTGAATCACCTGATTCCGATAAACGAGCGAGAAGAAAGACTAGAACGAAGATCGGATCTGAGATCGCGATCGCGGAAAAGACGCGGAATAAATCCGACGAGAAAGAAAACAAAGAACGGTTAAACGAACGTACATCGTTAACCGGGAAAGAATCGGTGATCATGTTCGTTGAGACGAGCGGTCCGAAAGAAGAACGAAAACCGATCTAGGGTTTTCGGAAAAGAAACCGAAAAAGAAACGAAAAACCGATCTAGGGTTTCAGAAGAAAACCGAAACAAAAACCGGAAGAAAAGAAAAGAATCAGAGAGAAAACAGAACGGTTCTTTTAGGAAAAACCGGACCGGGGAAGAAAAAGAGAGGCGCGGGTACCTCGGGAGGCGGGCTCCGGGCGGCGGCGGCTAAGGGCGGCGGCGGCGGCTTAGGCGCGGGGCGGCGCGGCTAAGGCGGCTGCTTGGGGCTGCGCGCTGCTGCTTGCTGCGGCTTAGGAGGAGAGGGGCTTGGGATTGATGTGAGGAGAGGGGGGGGGGGGTTGGGGTGTATTTATATCGGTGGGGGGATTTACTTGGGGTAGGGGGCAAGCAAAAGAGGGAAAACAAAACAAGGAAAGGGGGCTAGCCTAGAGTCTTAGAGGGACTCGGCTAAGAGGCGAGGCGGCGGCCTGGCGCCTGGCGCTGGCGCACGCGCGCAGGGAGGCTGGGGCGCAGCGGCGGCTGGCTGGGCCTTTGGCCCGGCTGGCCTGGCGGGAGTTTTTTTTTAAATAGTTCCGCGCGCAGAAAAACAAAAGAAAAGAAAACTAAACGAACTCCGAAAAATCTAAAGTAAATTTTCCCCGACTCCTAAAAATGAGTCGAACAAAAAGAACTTTACTCCGGACCTAGAATGCAATTTTCAAAAACACGCATTTTTTCCCTATCCAAATAAAAAGCAAACAAAACTCCGGCAAAAACCAAAATTTGATTTATTCATTAGACCTTCATCTTTTCCTAACTTTGGGAAAGTCATATTATTCCCTCTCTCATATTTTTGATATTGGAAAAATTATTGAAGATGAAATAAATAAATCAAATGATCCTCTTTTCAAATTTGAGAAAACTCAAATATGAAAATAACGAAATCTCCAACTCTCTCTGAGGGTCCTTGAGTTGCGTGAAATTTCTAGGATCAACCAAAATGCATGAAAATATGATATGCATGATGATCTAGTGTATAACATTCCAAATTGAAAATTTGGGATGTTACAACCTACCCCCCTTAAGGTGAATCTCGCCCTCGAGATTCGGGTTGGCTAGAAAATAGGTGAGGTTGGTCCTTGAGCAAATCTTCTTCTCTTTCCCAGGTGGCTTCATCCTCTGAGTTGTGATTCCACTGTACTTTGCAAAACTTGATAACCTTCCTGCAGGTAACTCTGCTGGCATAATCGAGAATCTTAACTGGCTTCTCCTCATACGTTAAGTCATCCTTCAACTGAATCGCTTCAAGCGGTACTGTATCTCTTAGCGGTACCTCCGCCATCTCGGCATGACATTTCTTCTGATGAGAAACATGGAATACATCATGAACTCCTGACAGTCCCTCTGGTAATTCCAACTTATAAGCAACTTCTCCCATACGTTGCAAGATCTTGTATGGTCCAACGAAACACGGTGCTAACTTTCCCTTAACTCCAAAGCGCTTAACTCCTCGAAGTGGGGATACTCGGAGATAAACTCTGTCTCTGGTTTCGTAGACTGTCTCCTTGCGTTTAGAATCTGCATAGCTCTTCTGCCTAGACTGAGCTACCTTGAGCCTATCGCGAATCAACTTAACTTTCCGTTCAGACTCCTTAATCAAATCTGGTCCAAAGAATTGACTTTCTCCAACTTCGTCCCATGACAACGGTGTCCTGCACCTCCTTCCGTATAAAGCTTCAAAAGGTGCCATCTTCAAACTGGTTTCGTAACTTTTGTTATAAGAAAACTCCGCATACGGCAAGTTATCGTCCCAACTAGATCCATAATCTAGTGCACAAGCTCTCAGCATATCTTCCAAAATCTGATTGACTATCTCGGTCTGTCCATCTGTCCGTGGGTGAAAAGCTGTGCTGAACTCTAGTCTGGTTCCTAAAGTTTCATGCAACTGATTCCAAAACTATGAGGTAAATTGGGTTCCTCTATCTGATACGATACTCCTCGGAACTCCATGCAAACAAATGATCCTAGTCATGTATATCTTCGCCAACTTAGCACTGGTGTAAGTGGTCTTAACTGGGATAAAATGTGCTACCTTTGTCAAACGATCAACTACTACCCATATCGAATTATAGCCTGCTTTCGTCCTAGGTAGTCCTGTGATAAAATCCATGCCTATCTTATCCCACTTCCACTCGGGTATCGGCAATGGTTGTAACAATCCTGCTGGCTTCTGATGCTCTGCCTTTACTCTCTGACATACGTCACAAACTGCTACATATGCCGCAATATCCTTCTTCATTCCGGTCCACCAGAATGTTTCCTTCAAATCCAAATACATCTTGGTATTTCCTGGGTGAATCGAATACGGTGAATCATGTGCCTCTTGCAGAATCAACTTCCTGATCTCCGGGTCATTTGGCACATAAACACGGTCCTCAAACCATTAGGTATCGTGCTCATCCTCACGAAATCCCTTTGCTTTTCATTCGCTCAGTTTCTCCTTTATAGAAGCAATCTCCTTGTCAGATTTCTGAGCTTCTCTGATCTTATCCATCAATGTTGACTGAATCTCCAATGCTGCTACATAGCCTCTCGGAACTATTTCCAAACATAGCTCATGAAGGTTTTCTGCTAACTCCTTTGGTATTTTCCCCGTCACTAGGGTGTTGTCATGGCTCTTACGGCTCAATGCGTCAGCTACTACATTAGCTTTTCCGGGATGGTAATGCAATCTCATGTCATAATCCTTGATGAGCTCCAACCATCGCCTTTGTCTGAGGTTCAACTCCTTCTGCGTGAAAATGTACTTCAAACTCTTGTGATCCGTGTACACCTCACAATGATTTCCAATGAGGAAATGTCTCCACGTTTTCAATGCATGCACTACGGCTGCTAACTGCAAATCATGCGTGGCATAATTCAACTCATGAGGCTTCAGTTGCCGTGAAGCATACGAAACAACTCTCCCTTCCTGCATCAGCACTGCTCCAAGTCCTCAACGTGAAGCGTCGCAATACATCTCATAATCCTTGGTCTGATCTGGCAAAATCAATACTGGTGAGGTAACCAACCGTTTCTTAAATTCCTGGAAACTAGCCTCACACTCCTCAGTCCATTTGAACTTAGTATCCTTCTTCAACAATTCAGTCATAGGCTTTGCAATCTTTGAAAAGTTCTCAATGAATCTCCGGTAGTATCCTGCGAGTCCAAGAAAACTCCGGATCTCTCCAACTGTTGTTTGTGCTTCCTATTCGGTTACGGTCTCAACCTTTGCGGGGTCAACTGCTATACCTTCTCCGCATATAACGTGTCCGAGGAATCCAACTTCCTGCAACCAAAACTCACATTTGCTGAATTTGGCGTATAACTGATGTTCCCTTAGTTTCTCCAAAACCAAACACAAATGTTCCTTATGCTCCTCTTCATTCTTTGAATAAACCAGGATGTCATCAATGAACACTACGACGAACTTATCCAAAAACTCCATAAACACTTTGTTCATCAGGTTCATAAAATAGGCAGGTGCGTTAGTCAATCCAAATGACATAACGGTATACTCATACAGTCCATATCTCGTGGTGAATGCTGTCTTAGGTATGTCCTGCTCTCGAATCTTCAACTGATGGTACCCTGATCGCAAATCAATCTTGGAAAACACTTTAGCTCCTTGCAACCGACAAACAGATCGTTGATCATTGGCAGTGGGTACTTGTTCTTGATGGTTACTTCATTCAATCCCCAATAATCTACAACCATCCTTAGTGATCCATCCTTCTTTTCCACTAGAAGTACGGGTGATCCCCAAGGCGAAGAACTTGGGCGAATGTAACCTTTATCCAATAACTCCTTAATCTGATTCTTAATTTCCACCAAATCCTTTGCTGGCATCCGGTACGGTCGCTTCGATATTGGGCCTGTACCTGGCAATAACTCAATCAAAAACTCAATGTCTCTATCCGGTGGCATGCCTGGCAATTCCTCAGGAAATACATCAGGAAAATCCTTCACCACTGGTACTTCCTCTTGCACAACTCCTATTAGGCAGTTTACTTGTGTCCTGTTTGGCACATGCCGGGATACATACTTGATCCTTCTTCCTTCTGGTGTGGTAAGCAAAATTGTCTTACTGGCGCAATCGATGTTTCCTCCATACATCGACAGCCAATCCATACCAAGAATCACATCCAGACCTTGGGACTCCAGAATAATTAAATCCGTTGGGAAAACATGCCTTCCTATACTTAATGGCACTTGGAAACATCCTTGTCTGGCCATGTACTCTGCTCCTGGCGAGCTTACTAGCATAGGCGTTTTAAGAATCCTAGTGGGCAGGCTATACTTTTCCACAAATCCCCTTGATATGTATGAATGCGATGCACCAGTATCAAAAAGAACGAGTGCGGTAAATGACTTAACCAAAAACTTACCGATTACTACATCGGGCTGATCTTCAACCTCCTCCACATTAACGTGGTTCACCTGTCCCCTATTGAAAGGGTTCGGCTTCTTCCCAGAGCTTCCATTGCCATTTCCATTCTGGCCTTCGGGACATTCATTGGCATAATGTCCGGTCTTGGAACACTTATAGCAAGTGACGTGGCTCAAATCCTTCTTGGCTGGGGTTGATGGGGTGCTGCGGTTATGGCCGTTGCTTCCTCCATTCCCATTACCATTCTTGTGGCCATTATGGTTGTGCGAGCTACCTCCTCCATGGGTGTGCTGAAACTGAAATCCCGGTTTAGGGGCAAAACGGGGCTTCTGTTGGGCTCCAGAGTTATTCTTCCCCTGTCCATATTTCCTCTCGCGGTTCTCAATCTGCTGTTGCTTCCCTTCAATCATGATGGCACGATCTACCAACTCTTGGTAGTTGTTAAAACTCGCTACCATCAACTGCATGCTTAGTTCATCATTCAGTCCTTCCAGAAACTTCTCCTGCTTAGCTGCATCCGTAGCAACGTCATCTGGGGCATAACGTGCTAACTTGCGGAAGTCGTCAACGTACTGGCCCACTGTCCTTCCTCCTTGGCGTATGTTGCGAAACTCACGCTTCTTTATGGCCATAGCTCCTACTGAAACATGGGCAGTGCGGAAAGCTTGCTGAAACTGATCCCACGTGACAGTGTCAACTGGGTAAGTGGCTGTGAAATTCTCCCACCATGCTGCCGCGGGTCCATCAAGTTGGTGAGCGGCAAACTTCACTTTCTCACCATCCGTGCATCCTGCAGTGGTCAACTCCCTTCCTATCTTGCGGAGCCAGTCGTCTGCTACTATTGGCTCGGTGCTACTGGAAAACACCGGCGGATTCAGCCTAAGGAAACGGGCTAAGTGGTCAACAGGTGGTGGTGGTGGTGGTGGGTTGTTGTTGTTGTTCTGCTGGTTCTGGACTAACATCTACATCAATTGATTCTGTTGCTAGATCAACTGAGTGAGCTCCGGTGGGAATCCATTGTCACGTCTCGGAGGCATCTGAGGGTTTAGAAAAGACGAGAAATAAGAATAGAGTGAGGTCTAAAGGGAAAACACTACCCAAATGCACATGAGCAAATGCACACAAAATCACTTCATTCAATCAAACAAGGGCTTACAGTCGGTCTAAAACTATCGCAAAAGTGCTCGAACTATAATGTTTACAGGGGGGAAATACTACTACTATTTGGTGGTCATCTAGAAATTTGAACCGGTGGAAGACTCCATGATATCTGCTCCAGCTTCGTCTTCAAAGTCGGGTTCACTTGGATCCGAATCGGTGTCGTCGATGATGATGTAGTTGTCCGGACATGCGACGTACTCGTCTTCCTTCCTGGATGCTAACTCCCCCTTGAGTTCTTCAATCTCCTGCTTAAGATCGCCATTGTGTCTCGCTAGAGCTACGATCTCGTCCATGTAGTCCTTGCGTGTAGACTTCAGTTCTCCTTCTAGCTCGATGATCCTTGCCTTTGCATTCTTCAACTCTATCATATCATTGCACATCTGGTTCTCGTGGCGTCGAATGTGCTGGTTTAACTCCTGGATGAAAGATGCAATGGATCTATCCTTCTTGGTGCTGACTAACTCCCATTGTTCATCTCGGCGTTTGCAAATCTGGTAGATAGTGTCCTTGAGGTCTTCTTGATAAACTTCTCCAATGCGTCCTATGGTGATATGAGCTGCCATGCTCTTTCCCAGACTCCAGGTTGGTGCATTAAAAACGCTATCTATGGGCTTCGTGATTGGCGCGAATGTTCTTCCCGGAACGTGTGCTTGAATCTTCCAGCGCTCCTCTTCAGGCAGAGTGGCGTTGAAGGTTCCCGTGAAGCTTGGTAATCCAATGTTCAGGTACTTGGTGACTTCCTTCAAGTGAAATCCAAAAGGTGTGCCTTCATCCGGTTGAGCGTACTTAATCTTCGCATTCGTCATCCTAAAAGAGTAGAAAAGATGAGGAGTTAGAAAACGAGAAGAGAATGGTAATCTATGGCTTTAACTTAGTGGTCGTATCCTATAGTCAGCGTGTGCTCTGATACCATCTCTGTGGCGACCCGACCCAAATGGATCAAGTGCTCTGTGCTCAGGTGTCATCCATGGATCAGTAATGCTGACACCACACAGTACATTGAAGGATTTATAGCAGAGTGGCAATCACACACTTATTACATCGTTGTCTCAAAGAGAACTTATTACAATAAATGTGGCTTAAGGCCATCTAACAACGATAACAGCGGAAGACTCGGAAGATAAATGGGTCCATCAACTCCAGCGGCATCACTGAGTATAGGGCCACGACCTAAAAGCACCTTACTCGTCGTCTGAAAAGTCTGCAACATGAAAGTTGCAGCCCGAAAACGGGTCAGCACATGGAATATGCTGGCAATGTAACACATAGAGAGTAATGGAATGAAACAGCTATACTACATGCATATATGGCTGGTGGAAAGCTCTATGGTTACAGTTTTGCGTAAAGCCAATTTTTCCCTACTGCAAAGGAATAAATTTATTTAACTATCATGGTGGTTGTTAAACATCGAGAATGGTTGACAGCATTCCGATCCCAATTAAGTGAACAATTAAAACCCAACAATATTAATTAGAGTAACATGATGAGATTCACATGATATTCAAGTACT